>NC_056054.1:141216991-141520021 GCF_016772045.2 Ovis aries
GGAAAAGTCTAAATATTTCCCTTTAGTTGAGGTATATAAGGTCTAGAGGGTAAAAAGAAATAGAGACAACTAGTGGACGGCAGCACCGACTCAATGGATGTACGTTTGAGCCAACTCTGGGAGACGGTGAAGGACAGGGAAGCCCGGCATGCTGCAGTCCATGGGGTCACAAAGAGTCACACTCGACTTAGTGACTTAGCAACACGTGGACTTTTCAGGGTCTGAGGGCACTTTTATTCTGAGAGAGAGAGTCAGATAACGAAAATTTCCAAATTGTAATAATGCCATCTCAGTTCACAAGTCCCATCCAAAAAGGCGGTTTACAAAGGCAATGGAAAGTATGAAAGGCATGTCAGACTCCTTGGAAGAGATAACCTTATAATAATTTTGAAAATAACAACTTGCACATAGACCCTAAAAACACATCTATTACTTATAATGAGGAAAAGGAGGTAAGTGAATAAGTCAGGGGAAGGTAATACACAGAGGTTCATTCCCTGGTTTCTTTCAGGCACCCTGATCTTTCTATCTGAAAAGTGGTAGCCGTGAGGGACTTTCTCAATAGGGTAGGAGAGGATCCACTCAGCGGTTTCTCAAGTAACGCCAACCAGGTTTAAAGGAAGTTGACTGGTGATTGCAATAAGGTATTCCAATTCCAGATAACCAACTTTTATAACTGTAAAGTGAGTAGTAGTGCATGCCCATATAACTTGAAATGTTTTTTTTAACGTCTTTTCCCTTTTACTCATTATTTAGAAAAAAATCAATAGTGTGGGTAAAGAGGAGGTAATACTTCTCTTCTGACTACTCTTCATCTCCTATTCAGATAGGCATGAGGGTACTTGGAAAATTTTTTATTAATATTCCAGACAATACTCCCAGATAGATCTCTGTTAACTAAAAGAAAATTAAAATATATATCATCTTTATATATATGTATAATTTCATATAATACATTAAATTTCATATATATATGAAATATATATATATATATATATATATATGAGTAGGAAATAGCAATTCACTCCAATATTCTTGCCTGGAGAATTCCATGGATGTAGGAGCCTGATGGATTACAATCCATGGGGTCCCAAAGAGTTGGACACAACCGAGTGGCTAACACACACACACACACACACACACACACACACACACATATACATATTACTGTTTAGAAGTGAAAGTATTTCACTAAGGGTTATTTTTTAAAGAGAAGAAAAACATGCTGGGCATTGCATGAATTAGATGCATAAATTATAACAACAAAGGAACAGCAGCAATAAAACAAAGCCAAGCTTGTTTAATATAAAATGCTTATTCATTCATTCACTCTTTACAGTCAAAACTCTTTTCACAAAAAGGCTGTCCTGAACAAATCAGAGAGGTAGAATTGCTACCCGAAGACGTAATCTTTGACCTTCCTAATTTTCTCAGGATCCAGATGTGTTTTTTTTTTTACACACTTCAAACCTCTCTGGAATTTTGTTTCTTTCTTCAGAATGGTTTGCTCTCTCTTTAAAAATACTGAGTTTAGGATTTAAAGAAACCCTGTAAAATTTTCCTTGAGGTTAAGTACAGAATGTGTTAGATACTATTTTTAAAAACATGAAGACAGGAAAGAAAAGTCACAGAACAGCCTGTTCTACAGGAGGAATAACAATGATACATAATAAAAAAATGAAATTACTAAGGGTTTCAAAATTGAACAACATATGAGGCTCAAACATGCTCATTTACCTTCCTAGCTCTCTTGTTTCGCTAGTTTATATTTTGGGGGGATTTACCAGACAACTTCCATATCACCTGACACTCATTCACTGAGCAGATGCCTTGAGAGATAAGCGAAAACCCTGACTGCTGATGTGTCTTTCCAAGGTCTAGTGCAGTCACAAGATAACAGAAATCCTACTCTGGACTAGCTAAGTGTACTTATATTTCTACCTACTTGAAGGATGCTTTTGCTGCCATTTCTATAATTTTCACTGGCCTTTAACCAAACTTCCGAGTGGTTCATTCACAAGACCTGATTTTCTTAAAAAAATTTTTATTAGAGTATAGTTGCTTTGGCAGCAGGGTGTGGGGGGCACTTCCCAGGTGGTGCTAGTGGTAAAGAACCTGCCTGCCAAAATATAGGAGACTTTTTATAAGAGTCAATCCCTGGGTTGGGAAAATCCCCTGGAGGAGGGCATGGCAATTCACTCCAGTATTCTTGTCTAGAGAATTCCATGGACAGAGGAGCTTGGTGCCCTACAGTCCATGGGGTCAGACACAAAGAAGTCAGACACAATGGAAGAGACTTAGCATGTGCACATAATGGCTTTATAATGATGTGTTAATTTCTTTATGGCAAAGTGAACCATATATATATATATACATATATATCCCCTTTTTAAAATTTCCTTCCCATTTAGGTCTCTACAGAGCATTGAGTAGGGTTCCCTAAAATATACAGTAAGTTCTCGTTAGTTATCTATTTTAGAGATAAATCCTTCTGTACATGGGATTTACCAAAAAAGAATACTGGAGTGGGTTTCCATTTCTCCTTCTCCAGGGGATCTTCCTGGCCAAGGGATTGAACTCAGGCTTCCTGCATTGAAGTCAGATTCTTTCCTGTCTGAGCCACCAGGGAAGTCTACCTATTAGCTTTACCTGTTATTTAAAATAATTTATTTTCAGAAAAATTATTAGGAAAGAACATACTGGCTTTAAAAATTTTATTGAAGAGTGGATATTATATGGTTTAGTAAAATGTACATATTGTTTATATAACATATAAGGGGATACTGTATATATAACACATAGGACTAATATCACAGTGTGTCTCTCAAAGAACTATTTAAACATTTGAACACCACCATTCTATGTAGGCCTATGAAACTGAAGTCAGTATAAGCAAATAAAGAATAATTTGATATATAGACACTGGAAAATAAGTATTCATGAACAGAGCTATTAAAAAAACATGCAGGAAATATGCCCTTCAACTAAACCTAATCATCAAGCATTGGGGTCTGTATACTTGCTGATGTGATGTGAATTTTGGTTGTTCTAAGAAATATTAATACTTCTGATAAGATAGGGGCAAAACAATTTAAGCAATGCCAAAGATAAGTATTTCTTTTTTTCTTCAGAACATGTATGCTGTTGCTGCTGCTGCTGCTAAGTCGTGTCAGTTGTCTCCCGACTGTGCAACACCATAGACAGCAGCCCAACAGGCTCCTCTGTCCCTGGGATTCTCAAGGCAAGAGTACTGGAGTGGGTTGCCATTGCCTTCTTCCAGCATATGTATAAATATATAATAAATAGAACCATTAGAATTATTTGAACATTAGCCTTCTTGGAGAATAACACATAAAAGTTTTCATAGCTATTCAAAATTAAGGTGTTATATTTTATTAAAAATATAAAACTAATAAAAAACAATAAGCATTATTTTTTAAAAATAAGAGTAGTACAGACAAAATGAACAATGTGGGAGTAAACCTTTTCAGTAGCAAAAGGGAGAAATCAGGTAATAACATGGTCTATTTCACTTTTAAGACCTATTGTTGTTTAGTCCCTCAGTCGTATCCGACTCTTTGCAACCCCATGCTCTGTAGCCCGCCAGGCTCCTCTGTTCATGGAACTGCCCATGCAAGAATACTGCAGTGAGTAGCCATTCCCTGCTCCAGGGGATCTTCCCAATCCAGGGATCAAACCTGAGTCTCCTGCACTGGCAGGCAGATTCTTTACCATTGAGCCTCCTGGGAAGCCCTTTATTATGACATTAGTTTCCTTGTAATCCTCTCTAACCTCTATTTATAGGGCAGGAGTTAATTCATCTTAATTCCATCTCATATTCATTTTTTTTATTGGGCTTTTTTAGATTCAAGAGGGAAATGTATCTGTGATCCGATCTTCCCCTTTACAAGATCCACCAGAAGGAGAATGTACACAAGCAACAGTTTCGGAGGCATTAAAAGTAGCAGCCTCAGGATGGATAAACACAGACTATGAACATTCACACTACATATTGTGCAGCGTTAATTGAAGAATGTTTATTTGGCACAAGAGCCACCCCTTTTTGTACATTCCATAAGATGGTGGTGTCATGTTTGCATGGTTGTGTCCCCCTGCGGCAATGCATTCTGCAAAACAATATTTAAGAGCTTTTAAAATTACCTGTGCTGAAATGGGCTTTGTACACTTCATTGGGTTTATGTTTTGGAACCCTGTGCTGTGCTTAGTCCCTCAGTCTTGTCTGGCTCTTTGCGATCCCATAGACTGTAGCCTGCCAGGCTCCTCTGTCCATGGGGGTTCTCTAGGCAAGAATCCTGGAATGGGTTGCCATGCCCTCCTCCAGGGGATCTTCCCAATCCAGGGAGCGAACCCTGGTCTCCTGCAATGCAGACAGATTCTTTACCAACTGAGCCATCAGGAAAGCCCTTTGGAACTCTAGGTGCAGACAATGCATTATCAAATATTTAGATGCCTTTTTCAAGGTTGAAAGAGAGGCCTCACATATAAACTAATCAATTCCATTGCAGAAGGTTGCCATGCACCTACCTGTGTGAGTCAGTGGCACAAAAGAAATAAGGATAGTAAATGCCGTGTTTTCTTCTGTGGGATACTCACTTTCTCTTAGTTAACAAGAAATATATATAATATTGTAGTCATTCTTTCATCTAGCTAAATGTGACAAATAGCAAAGAGATTACTCTAGACCAAATATGGGTCAAAAGTTGCCTATAAATATGTAGGGGAGACTTTTGCTTGTAAGGAAATTATTAGTGAGCAATGTTGAGGATATAATTATTTTCAGGAAAATCTTCTGTTGTGGATGATGGCATGGTACTGATAGCCAGTGAGAAAATAAGAACACCAAACACGTTAAGGTTTGGTTAACTGTTCAGAGAGTGAACTCCTTAGAGTCTTGAAGTTCTCCGAGTAAACCTCTTAGAGTCTCAGATTTCAGGAAATCTAGCATGTATCAGTGTACATTAAACTTGCTTCAAAGGATAGGAATGAAATTTTCTGGGTTCAAGAAAAAGACTTTTTTAATTGACCACTGTGCAACATGGATCCATAATTTTCTATTGTTTAAACAATTTTATACGAAAGTTGTCAGCTACTAGGAAGGGAACAGGACAATGTGGATGCATTGAATAATTTTTAAAAACTTAATTCTCTCCTTAAAGATTTTGTTGAGAAACAGAATAATAAATTGGCTTTTTTTGACAAGTAATATTAAATATTCTAAACTCACTGTATTTAACATGGGCAAAAAGCTCAAAATCAACTAAAAAACCCTAGAAATGTGGTCATTTGTATTCTTTATAAGAACTTTTAAGTAAAAGTTGCTGATAAGAACCAAAAACAGTGGCTAAGTGGGATCCACACTCAAATTATTTGATGTAAGTAAGATTTTAAAAATATACATCTCATGAATTTAGGTTACAAAGTATTTAACCAGAAACATCATAGTCAAACAGTGTAGGATACAATTCACTATTGAATGTGTCTCTTTCCTGACTAATTATATTTAAGGTTTTATGAATTTTTCCATATGCATAACTTTAAAATTTTATTATACGAAAATTTATATTAATTTTAACTTTCAGTTTTGAACATATACTGTAACTGGAGGTTATATCATGGTATTTAGAACACTTAAAAAAATGTTTGTCATTGTACTTACTCCCCAATTATCTCTTCTATCTACACTACTTTTCCAAAAAGCCATCATGTTACACACACACACACACACACACGCACGTGTGCACGCACACACACACACGGGATCTGAAGGTAAAAAATCAAGTAAAAATGGGAAAAAAAGAATGGCAGGTATGAATAGTAACTAATAATCATTGCCTACAGTGTCACGAATGCATGTCCTTTATTGGGTCTGACTCTTTGTGACCCCATGGACTATAGCCCACCAGGCTCCTCTGTCCATGGGATTGCCCAGGCAAGAATACTGGAATGGGTTGCCATTTCTTCTTCCAGGGCATCTTCCCAACCCTGGGATCGAACACACATTTCCTACATTGGCAGGCAAATTCCTAGCACTGAGCCAGGAGGGAAAACCCTTCTAGAGTGTCATATAGGGGACATATTAGACTAACAAACCTTGTTGGTTTCAACACCAAAATGATATTCACAATTTTGCAGATCCATCCTCTCCAACTTATTGATGTCTCTCAAATGACCAACAGAAGTAGGTAAATTCTCACTGGAGGGCATGTGGTCTCTTTTATTATGTTTTCTGTAGGTAATTAGTGAAGGCATGACACTTAAGAACCAATTTATTCTACCTGAGAATGATGAAAATCTAGACGCCAGAATGTGAAATACACACTCAAAATCCAAGAACTAGTAGCTTTAGCATTAGGAAAATATCATGCAAGTAAAATCGAAGGTCATTTATTTTCTTAGATAAACACACACTTTCATTCGTCTACATCTATTATTTAGGAAAGAGGAATTATGGGGAGAAAAATCAACGTTATAACCATCACAATGAAAAATAAATGTTAGGGTTCCACTAATACATGAAGTTAGAGCATGGAAGTGTTTTTCTTTTTTTTTTAAGACAGAAGCATAATGCCTATCTGGTGAAAAAGAAATCCAATGTTTTATGATGTGTTATTATGTAAGACTACATGTAAGAAAACAGATACAATTTATGGTGAAATAATACTTAACACAAATAATTACTAGATCTCACTACAACTACCTTGCTATATATACTACAGTAGAAATTTTAGATATGTAGGGCTAATTTTTAAACTTCAGAATCTTTGCTAAAGCTTTATGAGAACTTTACTGAGAACAATATTACTGACAGAAAGTACGAGAATTGGGAACAAGTAATCTCCACATAAGAGCTTCCGTTGTGGCTCAGCGGTATAGAATCTGCCCATGCAGGAGATGCGGGTTCAGTCCCTGGGTCAGATAGATTCCCTGGAGTAGGAAATGGTAACCCACTCCAGTATTCTTGCCTGGGAAATCCCACGGACAGAGGAGCCTGGTGGCTACAGTCCATGGGGTAGCAGAAGAGTCAGACGTGACAGTGACTAAGCAACAAGGCCAACTTCCACATATGGGATTCCAAGGTGGCACAGTGGAAAAGAATCCACCTGTCAATGCAGGAGACACAGGAGATACCGGTTAGATCCCTGGGTCAGGATGATCCCGTGGAGGAGGAAATGACAACCCATTCCAGGATTCTTGCAGGAGAAATTCCATCAACAGAGGGAATGCACACACACACACACACACACACACACACACACACACACACACACACACACACACCTTCCACATATATCAAGTTCAGACGCTCCTTGAGGGGGATGCATAGGTGTCTACATAGCAGTAAAAACCAGTGACATAGTACAATTAGTCCACTTTGCTGATTTATTGCTTCTGCTTAGCAAGAGTGGAATGAATTTCCTGACAGATTTGTTTAGTAAGCAGCAATTGGACAGTTTGTGAACACTGGTAAGGGCAGGATTTTCTGCCTGCTAAAGCCATTCACATGACTAAACCACTGTTGGTTGGCCTTAATCTACAGTGAAAATGGCAACCCACTCCAGTATTCGTTCCTGGACAAGTTCATGGATACAGGAGCGTGGCGGGCTACAGTCCATAGGGTTGTCCTCCATTCTTACAGTGGGAAAACCCTAGCAGGCAAGGGAGGGTGGTCTGAAGGGGCTTCAACCAAAAAATTATAGTGACTCAAAGGCAAAAATAGTATCTAGCAAATTCTACGAGAGTTACTGTGTTTATCTCTGCAGACCTTTCCACTCCCTTCACCAGAAACTTTTGGACATACCCTTTTCCTCTTTTCACAATGGGTTTCTGACTGACTTAGAGGGGAAGGGTGACAGGGTGGAACATCTTGACAGTTCCAGAAAGGCATCTCTTTCTTCCCTATTAATTTTTGCACAATGCAGTTTGAAGTGGAGAGACACTGGGCTGAGCAAAGTCACCAGCGGGGGAGGTGTTCCTGGAATGTGTTGAATGCACATTCTTCAGATGCTTGGGAGGGGTGGCTACCCCCTTATTGGCATCTACCCATCTTCACTGGTTTGGCTGCTTCAGTAGGAAACAGGTATTATTTTGAAACACTCAGTGAATTCTCGAGCTCTTAATCACTGACAGAAGACTGCTCTTAGGTTTCTGAAATTAGGCTTTTAATGCAAAGTGACATTTTCTGTACACTTTATTTGGTTTCTTCAATTTTTGTTTATTCTGTTTTAAAGAATGAAGTTGAAAGTGTCATCTTATCTTGGTAGAAGATTTTCAGCCATGAGTAAGACACCATACATAGCAAAGGAAATACGTAGGTTAATAAGGCCAGGCCCCTTTCGTCCAGATTAGTAAGCACTGCAAATAGACTCATGCTATTTATTGACAATTTCCTATTTTTCATTCCTTCAGTAAGATATTTTGTCATTATTAAATGTCACCATTTTCCATGGTTGTTTCCTTTTTCTGAAGAATAATTTAAAAACTATGAAAGGAGAAATAAATATTTTTCTCCACTCAACTAGTTTTTCTTTAAAAGATTTTTTTTTTTTAAACAGCAGATGAACTTCTGATCAAAACTCAGGCACACAGCTGCCTTCTGGAACAGTCTTGCAAGTTCCTGACTCACGCTAAGCCATCGTCATGCCATACTGCACTCCTACCCCAGTTCTTCACTCATCTATTATTGTTAATGTGCTTATGATAACTGTCTCTTGAGGATTATCTTAGGATTCCAAGTTACATAAATGACAGTGAAAGTGATTTTACTAAGCAAGCCATTTAAAACTATCATGGGTGAGCCTTTATATAGACTTTTGTTTGATATTCAAATTCATGTGTAATATGAACAATAATGAAAACTAATTAGTTTAGAAATAGTATTGCAATATTTAAACTTCCATTAATTTGCATAGGCTTCTGCCTACCTTTTTCTGAAAGAGTGGTTATGTACTAAACATTCAAACATAAAAGGGTAATAAAAGAACATTAAAAATAAAATGAAATAGAGCAAATGAACATGCACGCTTTTTGTTCCTTCTTTGGAAATGCCACAGCACAAGAGCACATTGTTCTGTCAAAACCCTTATCACATTGTATTATAATTACTGTTTATAGTCTAGTTCTCTGACTAGGCAGAGAGCTTCAGGAGATCTTAACCTATTAATCTTTGGATCCCAGGTTCTGACATAATGTCTGGCAAGTAGAGGATGCTCAGCATAAATCCATTAAATGAAACGGAAGAGAAAATGTGTGAGATTTCCTCATTCTGCCATTAACGGTGCACGACCACCTAGCTCTTAACCCCCGCGAATCTCACCTTCTTCATTCGTACTGTGGGTGAAATAAGGAGTTGTGAAAGCCTCAGGAGAGATCCTGCGTAAATTCAAAAGAACGTCACAGGGCTTGGGTAACTTTGGGATCTTTCAGCTCATTAGAACAGATCAACACACTACGTGTGAAACACTGAGCTAGTTAATGGGACACTCAGCTCCTTTCCTCATGGAGTTTGAAAGTCTAGCAGGACATATGTGTGTGTGTACATGTGTGTGAATGTCTTCATTCATGTCTGACTCTATGGACCCAACGACTGTAGCCGCTAGTGGGAGATAGTGCCAGGTAAATGGGCAACTGCAATAACACACTCTGATGAAGGCTGAGATGCTTAAAAAAAGCACAGTGGAGAATCTTTGCTACTGCCTTGGAGCTTGTGAGGTGGATTCTTGGAAAATGTGATATCTGAGACTGGTGTATGATAGGTAAATATTTCAAGCAATGGAGAGGAGATGAAAAGACCAGGAGGGACGAGTAGGAGGAAGGACACTGTTTGTATAAGGGGGACACCTTCAGTTCCTCGTGTTCTAGTCTTGTTCCAAAGATCATGGCAGCAATGCTTTTGTAATCTACGGTTCAACTATTTCCAAACTGTACAGAGAAATGTCTGTTCAATTATCTTTTTTCTTCCATCACATTGGAAGTTTTCTCTTTGGAACTACATTTCTAAGAATTTCCTAACTTATAAGCTTACTTTTGTGACTTGGTAATAGTTCTATCAAAAGAAATACAAAAATCTCATCTTCATAATGCAAAAAAGAAACCTTGTTCATAGTGTTCCTAAATACATTGCATATAAGCAAATTAGTTTTAAACACCTGAAAGCATTTTACCACGGAGTGGTTATACTTCTCATTGATTACTGTATTATTTAGCTTCTTTAAAATAAAAAGAATACTCTTCACAGAAACATTTATATTGACAGAATTAGCAATTTAATGAATTTTGTCACATTAGATTGCTATTTGTGATTTATTATCCCATATTAGGTGTCATATCACCATTTATATTTTGTATGTTCCATGTAAACACAATACTGTTGTGAGGTATAATTTGTGTTGACAAAGACAAAGTCAAGTATTCAAGTCAGTTGTGTAAAATAAAACACTGACTTCTTTAAAAGAGTAGTGAAAAAAGTTTGAACAATTGAAAAAAAATCAAGATAGGATTCTTGGTGGAGTCATGAACTAATTCTGAGGCTTCAGGCATGTCACTTAACTTCTATTTTAGTTATTCATTATTTACTCATTTACATTTTAAACAATATGGGAACAATGCCTGCAAGAACTATCCATGGAGATTAGTTATAAATACTTCAAGTTTATTTGTGTTTGTGTGTGTGTGTGCTCAGTTGTGTCCGACTCTTTGCAACCCCTAGACTATAGCCTGCCAGGTTCCTCTGTCCATGGAATTTTCCAAGCCAGAATACTGGAGTGGGTTGCCATTTCCTTCTCCAGGGCATACTCCTGACTCATGGATTGAACCTACATCTATTGCATCTCCTGCATTGGGAGGTGAATTCTTTACCACTAGCACCACCAGGGTATGGGTAAGTCCTACACATTAAAATTAAAAAAAAAAAAAAAAACTTCCACATTATCACCTTCTATTTCAGTACATGAATTCTAGACTAAGAATCAAATCTCCTGGAACAGTAATTTAAAATGCAAATGTAAAATTTAATATATATTTTGTTAAATCATTATTTATAATTATCATCAGATCTCAATGTTTGAAATAGATTATAGCAATATCAATAAAGGAAGACACTTAATGTTAGTATATCCAGATATCCAACATATTAAATAAAACATAGATAGAAAGAATTATGAAGTTACTATACAAGGAGATCCTTAGGTATTTTTCTAGAAATTTGGGTTTTCTGTGTTTGGTGGTGTTAGTTGCTCAGTCGTGTCTGACTCTTTGCAACCTCATGGACTATAGCCCACCAGGGTCCTTTGTCCATGAGATTTTCCAGGCAAGAATACTAGAGTGCATTGCCATTTCCTTCTCCAGGGGATCTTCCCTACCCAGGGATCAAACTTGGCTCTCTATCATTGCAGGCAAACTCTTTACCATCTGGGTCACCCGGGAAGCCTATATGTTTAAAAAGTCTATATGCTTAAGAGAACATTTTATGGGCTGATCGAATACTTCTAATCATATTCACACCCTAATGCAACAGTTCACTTTGTTCATTTTGACTTATCAAGAATTATACCCACTATTCTTCCTAAAAAGAGCACACAGTAGAAAAGTTCGGTGTCTCCCTGGTTCCTGAAGCAACTGAAATTGTTAATTATCTTGAAAGATGGACATGACTTCAAACCCTATAGTATTTATTACAAGTTATTATTTTTCCATCCCCAAATTTCCTAGTGATAAGAAACAGCCTATGTAATCAAATTGGCTTCCTTATGCTCCTTAAGTGCAAGAGACACCCGTCTGGGCCTGGAGATAATGATGCATGAGATGGCAATCTAAGTGTTAGGACACAGTCAGGGCAGTCTTCCTCTAAAACTAAGTGTCCATTTAAATGCTACCAAATCTTGTTTTGCAAACCTATCCTTACACAGCAAATAATTGCTTTTGGTACAAAAGTTAGTCATAAAATTCTCCATTAGTGGTTGGTAATGGACCATAATGTTACATGTTTGTAAAAAGTGCATTTGGGAAATGAAATGCTGGAAGCAATGGTCATATAAGGAATATTAATATTTATATGAGATAACCTTGTGGGGACAGATTTCCCTTTCACTAACAATGGCCTGCATCAAGTATTTTCCACTTTCTTAGGAGAAGGAGCTCTGAAATTCTATCATTTGCCAAGCTATATTAATATCAGCTTTGTTGTGTTCTAGCTGATTTAATAGAAAAATGGGAGTGATTAATAATTGTTAGTTTTATGATAGATGTGATAAAATAAATCAGAAAAGAGTCTTGGAATGTTAAATATATTACAGCAAACACTATTAACCTATGCCTAAATCAAACCTGAATGCTTACAGCAAATTTCCACCCTTCATTATTAAAGCATAACCCTAAAGGGATGAATTTCAAGCAAGTATCAAGACAAAATCTGGCACTTGTAATTGTACTTTCAACATAAGGTTATATATATTCCTGGTGTGATGCCAATACGCTAGAGGGAATGTGTTCGATTTCCACCATGGTCAAAACTGACAAAGGTTTTACTGAAACTAGAGTGAACTGAAATCACTTCATGGTACACAAAAGTTAACTCCAAATCCCTTTATTTCTTGATTTAAAAAGAACTTATTTACTTGCATAAAGAAAAAATGTGATACTCATTTCAATGACCAACTCAGATTGGTATGAAATTGTTGCTTTTAACATCCACAAAGTAATGAATAACGATAATGATTAGGAGTTAATAGTTACTGAGCTCTCCTTACAAGCCAACACTGTTCTTTATATTCATTTCATTCAGCCTTCTCTGCAACATTTGAGGTTGGACAACACTTTACAGAGGAAGCATCTGAGGCACAGAGAAGTTAAAAGATCATTTAAGACCATACATCTCACAAGCGAGTCCAAATCTGACAACCTGATACTGGAGCACACTCTGTCTCTGTTTCATGTTCTCTCTCTCCTTGAGCAGGGAAATAAAAGACTCATTGACGTTTATTGCTCAGTTCAAGAGCTAATTACTAAATGCAGATTGTGCATCCCTAAACCACAATGTGAACTAGCCAGCTATTTATTTGGGGGAACTAAAGAAGCCTTTAGCATGAAAACTCAATGGGTGTATAGCCCATGGCTATTCTTAGAACTTTACTAGAATATACATAGGAGAATATTGGGTTTCTCTTACTAGTGTAGAATAAGTAAGTAGGAAATATTCTACTAGTATAGAATAGCTCAGACACAGGTCTACGGCAGCCCTAAGGAAGCAATGAGAGGCAAAATTGTGCAGTGTAAACAGCAGTATAGGAGAAAGGAAATCTGAATTTAAACTAGACCTTAGTTCCCTCATTTGCAACACACAGATCCTAATAACTTCTCTGTTTTTCTTTGGGTTATTATGGAGTAAAAATGAGGTAAGCATGGAAGTAGTCTGCAGACTGCCCCAGTCAACACAAAATAGGCATTGTTATGAAGTCAAAACTGAAACAATCAAGTGTCAGACAAAAGAAAGGACTCCTGGGTTTGAGGTCAAGGGGAGAAGATCCACATGACCAGATCAACTGTACTAGGAAAAATACTACTGTTTCAGCTTCATTTTTCCCTGGGCCTGCCTACAGAAGCAGGCCTTGTCACAACACCAAAGTAAAGCGAATTAAGCGATTGCATAGAAGAACCAGATTTCCTGTCCCTTATACACATCAGCCCTCTTTGGACCACTGTAGGATGATCAACAAATTACAAGAGACGTTTTCAGTACTTGAATTTTTAAAATAAGATAAAGTTTGAATGAGAAGAAATACAGTACAGCACAAAAGCACTAACTGCAAAATTGTATTCATTCTCCAAGATGTTTTTCCCCTATATTCATATTTATATGTAGTGAATAGTGTTTAAGTTGCATGTTCTGATCTTTCAC
Organism: Ovis aries; assembly: GCF_016772045.2. NCBI lineage: Eukaryota > Metazoa > Chordata > Mammalia > Artiodactyla > Bovidae > Ovis > Ovis aries. The sequence continues at coordinate 141,230,904 of NC_056054.1, forward strand.
CCTCTTATTTCTTAATTGACATTGTATCCTTTACTTCCTTAGTTTGTAACTTAAAAAACAAACAAACAAAACAAAAATGTCGTAGGTAATAAGAGTGACAGGCAATTTGACAGTCATTCCTCCAATATTCTCATGAGGAAGAATGAATACAATTTTGCCAGAAATTTAAAAAAAAAAACTATTTTGGACAAAAGGAACAAGATAAACAGAGACTTTCATGTTCATCTTTACCATATCACATCAGCTTCCACGTATTGCATTCCCAGTAACAACTTATAACATAAGTTAAGTGATCCTATTTCAGTTAATCCTATAGGAGCTCTATACTGTATTATTACCCTTGCTTTAGATAAAACAAGTGAAGCTTATAGAGACAGGTGCCACAGATATTTTTATAAGGCCACATTTGTGTCCTGGCTGCTTCATTCCTAAGCCTGATCTTACATACTTTCTGCCTTCCATTACAGAACACTTTTCCTGAGCTTCCTTTGGGTATGGAGCCCCAGCATGGCTGAATAAAAGGCAATGGTGAATGGGTATGAACTGGAAAGAGATGTTGCCAGGAGATGATGGAGAAGCCTGAGAGGTTGATGTTGGTACATTGGTAACAGACTGTGAAGTTCCTCCTGTCTTGCAGAAAAATTTATTCTGCATATGAGAAAATAAAACTTTTGTGAATTACACACTACTCTTTGGGGAGGGACTTACGGAGAGAGGTAAGGGAGCTTCAGGAAGTGAAAGAGAGAAGCTTCAATAAAATACTGGGAAAACTGAGTAAATATCTAAACTTAGATATAAGGGAGACTTCTTAGAAATCCAATTACTTTAAAATATCCCATGGTTTACTTCAAAATACCATGGAAACCATATAATACCTATAGTTTTCCTTTTTTTTAAGACTATTTTTTAATGCGGACCATTTAAAAAATTTTAGTGAGTTTGTTACAATATCGCTTCTGTTTCATGTTTTGGATTTTTGGCCATGAAGCACATGGAATCAGCTCTCTAATCAGGGATCAAATCTGCATCCCCTGCATTGAAAGGCAAAATCTTAATCACTGGACCACCAGGGAAGTCCCCTTATGTTATTTTCAAATATGTCAGTAAACAGCTAGCAAATAACACTACTGTATACTCATGTGCTTATTCCTTAGAAAATACTGATTGAGTTACAACCACAGGCTAATTAATTAGGAAAACTTGAAAATAGAAAAAAAATATAGAATCATATAATCACAAAACACCACTGAATAACAGAGAATTATGTCCAGGAACAGAAAGATTAAACAAATTCATCAGTCTCAAAAAGCAAGCTAGGCAGAGACCTGGGAATGCATAGAATTCTTAGCCCCAACCAAACCCGGGTCTTCTAATAAATGTATTCATAAATTCTAATAAAGTCTTTAGTGAAAATGGGAGGAAGAAATGTTTTCTGAAAGCCCATTATAAGCAATTCAGCTAGATACTTTAAGTTTTTGTTTAATTCTCACAAAGCATCACTCTTTGGCCATATGATCCCGTATGCCAGAGGAAGAACTGAATTCTCTGAAAAGATTGATTTAATGAAAGGATCAGAGTTCCAGCCTTGACTTGTAAATGACTATGTGACTTTGAAAACAATCTCCTGATCTTTATGTGCTTGCATCCTTTTGTATAAAATAGAGAAAATGGGCCAAGTGGACAGGACAAATTGCCTCATTAAATGAAAAGATTCATTGTGTGTGAACACGTGGATAAGCAATATGTGTGTGCCTGGTGTGACCCGATGGGTAACACTATGAAAGTCTCCAGGTCCGTGATTCTCTGCCCATGACTGCCAGAATAGAAAAGAACTTCAGTTCTGACAAGTGTGGGGAGAAGACCCAGCTGGTGGGGTCTGAACAAAACTGGAAAGGGTGGGAACCACGGAGCTGGGGACCCTCAGGATGGTCGGGAAGGAAGAAATCAGGCTGTGAGAAAGAATGACTATGGTGTGTACAAGCACAGAGCATGTGGCCATCAGCCACAGCCATTTCTAAGAGGCCCCAACTCTTAAGAAATACCGTCCAACTCTAGTTCAAACCCAGATACAGCATAGGTTATGTATGGAAGATTTATCCTGTGATGGTAGCTGATGTTTGAAAAGCTAACAAAGATTCTAAAGTAACTAATAGCAGCAGCAGATGTGCCAAGTGAGTAATGTTTTACACTGCTTTCACGAGAATGTTCATTTTCCGGAAAACTTTCTCTCTGGAACTCTCAAAAAACACGTAAAAAGCAAATAATAATAATAATAATCTGTCATAACTAATGCAGAGATTGCTTAGAATATCACAGAATGTGCCAGATAATGTGGCTTTGACATTATAACAAAAATTTAATTCCTTGATTTTATGCTGTAGTTATTAACTGACTTCCCTTAGTTAAACATCATTTGCTAAACTACTTTGTTTAATCTTGTAAAGTAATATGGCCTAATACTTATTTTACATGGCCCTAACATTTAGGAAAAAAAAATCTCAAACGTTCTATTATTTAATATAAATTATTATATTACTTTTGCATGCTTTCCTCTGCTATCTTATGACATAAATTATATTCTGGTTTCTTTATAAAGTTTTCAATTCCTTATTTAATGAGAGTGGAGACTATATGGGGAAATGAGATAAGACAGTTAATTATGGAAAATACTACCCTAAAAGAGTTGCCTAAATATAAATATAAAGGTGGCAAAGTCAAATTTGAATTTCAGATATAAACAATAAAATCAACACGAACTATTGAACATAGCAATACTAAAAATTATTCATTGTCTATCTAAAATTCAAATTTAACTGGATATTCTATATTTTTACTTGCCAAATCTAACAGTCCTATACCTAAACTCCATGCTATGTAGTACAAGTGTTTGACTCTGTGCAACCCCATGGACTGTAGCCTGCCAAGTTTCTCTGTCCATGGAATTCTCCAGGCAAGAATATTAGAGTGGGTAGCCATTCCCTTCTCCAGGAGATCTTCCCGACCCAGGGATCCTGAAACCATCTAAAGAAAGAAAAAAGTCTACCTTCCCTGTACCCCGACAATCATCCACCAAATCTGAAAACATCTACTCTGAAGGCATAGAGCTTTCAAAGCTATCAGTTAAACAGCATTTGAAAATCATCAAGGTCAGTGTATCAGCTCCTAAAATCCCTGACACGTTCACGAATAGAATAATAGGTGCTTAGGACCAAATAGATAAAGATGCAACTTCCTGGAGAGTATTTAAGAACTCATCCAGGACCCAGCAAGGCGATGTGGACTTTCTGTAGGTTCGTGGGATGTAATCAGAGCAACAGTTAGTGGATATCAGACCCTACAGGCATAACGCCACTGAACTTTAGATGCCAATGCTGCTTCCTCCCTGGAAGTTTTCCTGCTTTGGGGACTCATTCAATACTCGGATATAGCACCATATCCAGCCTGGGGAAAAGAGCCATGTTTAAAACCTCACAAATTCTGAACTTACTTTAAAACCCTCCTATTATCTAAAATCAAAAGTGGTTGTAATGAAATTACTGAATATGCTTTTACTGGACTAGCCTGGCAAACTGAACTTAGCATTTTACAGATGAACCAAATATTGACTTAATCATGAAACATAGGGAGCCACCCAAATTTCAGTGAGAAATATTTAATGCAAATTAATCTTATCACACAGGCAAAGTGGGATACCCTCACTGATAATGAGATGATCAGCTTTATATGAAAATAAAACTGTTGGAAAGTAATTATAGAACTGACTTAACTTCTTATGGCAACACCTGTCCAAGATAATCACCAAGATTGTGTGTGCGTGTATGTGTGTGTGTGTGTGTGCGCGCACGCATGCACATGTATTCAGTCATGAACAACTCTTTGTGATTTCATGGAAAGTAGTCTGCCAGGCTCCTTGTTCCATGGGATTTCATAGACAAGAATACTGGGGAGGGATGCCATTTCCTTCTTCAGGGGATCTTCCTGACTCAAGGATCCCTTGTGTCTCCTGTATCAGCAGGCAGATTCTTTTACTACTGAGCCACTTGGGAAACATCACCAAGATTAGCAAACTATTAATATATTAATTGCACTGTAGCTAAAACTTTCCAATTTCTTATGAAGTAAAGTCTACATTTCTGCAGTTGCTCTCATTAATTTAATTAATCAATAATTCATTCAGTTATCTAGTAAATATAGCATTCTTACTTTCAGCACTTGGCTGGAGCTTCCCTGGTGGCTCAGACGGTAAAAGCATCTGCTTGCAAGGCAGGAGACACGGGTTTGATCCCTGGGTCAAGAAGATTCCCTGGAGAAGGAAATGGCAACCCACTCCAGTATTCTTGCCTGGAAAATTCTATGGATGGAGGAACCTTGTAGGCTACAGTCCATGGGGTCACAAGGAGTCAGACACAACTGAGCGACTTCACTTTCACTTTCATGTTAGATCTGAGAAAGGAACTGTTGAGCAGTAAGGCAGACACTACAAGAGAGAAAAAGGAAAGAGAGGGAAGGAGTGAGAGAGAAAGACACAGACAGACAGGCAGAGACAGAGACAAAGAGATAGTGGCAAGGAGAGGCACTGAGAGAGACATCTTCTCCTTGGGAAGGACTAGCTTAAGAAGACTGCGCTACTTCTCCTTCCCTGGAATTCCATTTACAAAAATTCCTCTGTGTTTATGTGTTAGTTGCTCAGTTGTGTCTGACTCTTTGCAACTCCATGGACTCTCGCCCGCCAGGCTCTTCTGTCCATGGAATTCTCCAGGAAAGAATACAGGAGTAGGTAAACTGTTCCCTTCTCCAGGGGATCTACCTGACTCAGGGATTGAACCCAGGTCTCCCACATTGCAGGCAGATTCTTTACCATCTGAGCCAACAAGGAAGCCCTAAATTTGCTGTTCAGTTCAGTTCAGTCGCTCAGTCGTGTCCGACTCTTTGCGACCCCATGAATCGAAGCATGCCAGGCCTCCCTGTCCATCACCATCTCCCAGAGTTCACTCAGGCTCACATCCATCGAGTCAGTGATGCCATCCAGCCATCTCATCCTCTGTCATCCCCTTCTCCTCCTGCCCCCAATCCCTCCCAGCATCAGAGTCTTCCAATGAGTCAATTCTTCACATGAGGTGGCCACAGTACTGGAGTTTCAGCTTCAGCATCATTCCTTCCAAAGAAATCCCAGGACTGATCTCCTTTAGAATGGACTGGTTGGATCTCCTTGCAGTCCAAGGGAGTCTCAAGAGTCTTCTCCAACACCACAGTTCAAAACCATCAATCTTCGGCGCTCAGCTTTCTTTACAAAGTTTAAATGGTTAATTTTCTATCTGTGGGAATGCTGCTGTTTGTTTGTTTGTTTGTTTTTCTTTTTTTTTCCATATCACATACTTTTAGTTTCTCAAGAGTCTGGAGAAGTACTATAGGATGGGATTGTTAGCCCTATTTTACAGATGGAAAAACTAAGGCACTTATGCAACTTATCACAAACTGCCTGTATTCAAAGTAAGAAGACAAAAAGACAACTTCAGACATAGGAAGAGGGACTATTTCTTTTCTTAGAAGGAAAAGGTGAGGTTTCTTGTCTACTATGATCTGCCAGTGAGAAGACTATCTGAAATGCAACTTTTTCAAATCAGCAAAGCCATGATTAAATCAGCAAAGCCATGATACTCAGGAATCAAGGGGGTGGGCCCAGAGAAAAATCACTCCTCTCAATATGGCTGACTTTACAAAGATAAACCCCACAGCACTGAATCTGTGGGACATTTAATCAGTAAACTACTCTTCATTATTTAATATGTATAATGATGGCCATAATAATTATATCTTTTAATTCCTATTATCTACTAGGCACCACGCCTGCTAACATGCCATATAGGTAAAGTCTTTTCATCTTCACAAAATCCTTGCACGGCCAGTATCATAATTTTTACTTTACAGATGAAGGTCGTGAAGTACTGATGAAAAGATCAGCTTTTGAAGTGGTGCCTGACTCAGACTTGTTATAAATCCAGGCGTGCCAGACTCCAGGATTAGAGTTCAAGCTCCTTATTCTGGAAAATGGGGAACAGTCAAAAACCATACTCTAGGTTTACTATGCAATGAGAGCCCAAGCTAGTCTGGAGCAGGGGTGGTCTTTCTGAGGCCACTGAAATTCTATCACAAAATGGATGCCTTCTGGAATAGGTGATGATGCAGATGGGAAATCTGAATAACACTGAGGACTTTTTCAAACTACACCCACCTCCTGCCCCACTTGCCCATCCCCCTGCAGGTCTGTAAGCAGTAGAGTTGAGAAAACACTGTTCTAAAAGATCTTAAAACTCAGAGCAAGGCAAGTCTAAATAAAGTATCAAGCTAACAATATTAGAAAAGCAAGAAAGAAAAAGGAGGTTTCTCTGAGTTACCAGATGATGTAAGAAACAATGGTGTTATTGTTGTTGCTGTGAAAGTCACTCAGTTATGTCTGACTCTTTGAGACCTCATGGACTGTAGCTTGCCAGGCTCCTCTGTTCATGGAATTCTCCAGACAAGAATACTGGAATGGGTTGCCATTCCCTCTCCAGGGGATCTTCCTGACCCAGGGATTGAACCTGGGTCTCCTGGATTACAGCAGATTCTTTATCATCTGAACAACTGTACATATTTCCCAAATATCAGTAAACTATTCTCACATAGCTGTTGAGTAAGGTTTATTGTACTCCAATGTTTTGAAGGCTTTAAAACAGAAGTAATTGTTCATGGAATAGAAAGATACCATCCATGTTTCTCTTTACCATTAGATCAACTTTTTAGCACACTGAGTTGATAAATTATCAGTTAAAGGTAAATTTATTGTTTTAATGTAGGTGTGGCAACCTTATACTATTCTGTATTTTACAAAATCAGAAGTGGAAAAGAGCCATTGAACTTTTGTTGTGTGGGTCTCTAGACTGAAAGAAACACTGGTCCAGGAAGTCTCTAGAAACACAAAAGAGGGCCGGTCAGGTCAAACAGTGAAGCTGCATTTACACTTTAAGGGGAGCAGAGCAAATCTTACTTTCAAACTTTTACTGTGGGTACTAACCACTTCTGAGTTGCTAAGCTTCAAGTCACTGGAGACATATAACAAAGTAGTTCAAATTAACTTCTCTGGTGCAAAATTCATTTCTTCTGTCTTAGGATTTACCATTTATGTGATTGTAGGAAACTATATAAACCTGACTGTGGTTTTCTCACTTTTAAAAGAGGATTGATACTATTAGAGTGAAATTTCTATTTTTTTTCCCCATGTTTTCACGTGAGATAAGTCCTTTTATTGAGTACGGGACTGGCAATGGTCTATTCGGTTTTTATAAACTGTACTCATAATATACTGCTTCAATGGACTCCACCCATTCAAAAGCAAGAATACATAAAGGCACTGATACAGGAAACAGAGATGGTTCAAATCTATATTTTTATAAGCTTTTGTAATAATTTACAGTTGAAAGTTCAAATTTAATATGACAGGAATTTCAGCTATTTAATTTTATTGAATCTTTCTAAGAAATTAAGCTATTTATTTTATCAACCATGTTCCATAGGTTTAGCTAATTAAACTATGCATTATTAATTAAATTACATATAAATTACATATTGCACAAAATTGAACTAAAATTTTAACCTTAATTATATAAATAAACTTTATTCTTATTTTTTTTAATTTTTATTTTTACTTTATTTTACTTTACAATACTGTATTGGTTTTGCCTTACATCGACATGAATCCACCACGGGTCTACATGCGTTCCCAAACGTGAACCCCCCGCCCACCTCCCTCCCCACAACATCCCTCCAGAAATACAAAGGATCATAAGAGACTACTATCAGCAATTATATGCCAATAAAATGGACAACTTGGAAGAAATGGACAAATTCTTAGAAAAGTACAACTTTCCAAAACTGAACCAGGAAGAATTAGAAAATCTTAACAGACCCATCACAAGCACGGAAATTGAAACTGTAATCAGAAATCTTCCAGCAAACAAAAGCCCAGGTCCAGACGGCTTCACAGCTGAATTCTACCAAAAAAATTTAGAGAAGAGCTAACACCTATCCTCCTCAAACTCTTCCAGAAATTGCAGAGGAAGGTAAACTTCCAAACTCATTCTATCAGGCCACCACCACCCTAATACCAAAACCTGACAAAGATGCCACAAAAAAAGAAAACTACAGGCCAATATCACTGATGAACATAGATGCAAAAATCCTCAACAAAATTCTAGCAATCAGAATCCAACAACACGTTAAAAAGATCATACACCATGACTAAGTGGGCTTTATCCCAGGGATGCAAGGATTCTTCAATATCCGCAAATCAAACAATGTAATTCACCACATTAACAAATTGAAAAATAAAAGCCATATGATTATCTCAATAGATGCAGAGAAGTCCTTTGACAAAATTCAACATCCATTTATAATAAAAACTCTCCAGAAAGCAGGCATAGAAGTAACATACCTCAACATAATAAAAGCTATATATGACAAACCCACAGCAAACATTATCCTCAATGGCGAAAAATTGAAAGCATTTCCCCTAAAGTCAAGAACAAAACAAGGGTGCCCACTTTCACCCGCTACTATTCAACATAGTTCTGGAAGTTTTGGCCACAGCAATCAGAGCAGAAAAAGAAATGAAAGGAATCCAAATTGGAAAACAAGAAGTATAAATAAACTTTATAATTTGAAATATATATGTGGATGGATACATTTACAATATTTGTAAGAGAAAGCTTACAATTCTAGCAGAATGTACTAATTAATTAGCTTCTGGCACCTTAAAAAGTATTAAACAAATAACCAAAGTTATTCTTAACTTTTTCAGGAAGCCATGGAGTCCCATGATAATCTGACAAGAACTAGGACTTTTTCTTCAGTAAAATAAACACATCCACATACCTCTAAAGAATTATAAATATTTTCAAAAGGCACAGAGACTCAACAAGTTTATTCTATGGCTCCTTATGGATTTCTGGTTCTTAAATCAACAATACTTTTTTTTTTTTTTCGCTAGTGTGAGACCTAAGGTATTTACTTCCTAATTAGATTTGTATTGATCAAATGCTTCAGGAAAAAAAAAAAAAAAAAAAAACAAACTGCAAACCTCTGTAGTTTCTAATTTTTGGACTTCTTTTTTTTAAATAAAGTTTTAAAATTCCATCAAACTAAATCTATACTCAAAAAAGATCAAAGTAAACAAACAAATTAAAAACAAAACTGAACTCCTACCACTTCACATTTCCCTAGCCATTCTTCCCCTAAATCTTAATTCAACTACAGAGAAAATACCCATAGCTATTCACCACTTTACAGAGTATCTGACAGTTTAAACAAATGTCACCAGCATGCTAAAAGCAAGTAAAGTACTTTCTAAAACTGTGCTGTCCAATATACTAGCTACTATCCACATATAGCTATTTCAATGTTAGCTAACTGACATTAACTAAATTTAAAATTCAATTCTTCAGTCACAGTAGGCACATATGCCTAGTGGTTACTGTTTTGGACAGTTTAGGAAGCATTTTCATCATCTCAGAAAGTTACAGAACACCAAAGTATTTCTGTTCCCACCCTTACTATGAATGTTTGTTGGTAGTCACTTATGTTTATTGCCAAATCAGTTTATGCCAGTTGGCTTAATATAAAATTGTGTAATTTAATTAAATGTTATATAAATAAATTTAAATATGAGTGTAAAAGAATAAGAGGTGTTCTAAACCTGAAAATTTTGGAAAGACAAAATTCAGTTACTTTAAATAAAATACTATAGCTTTAAATATACTCTTGCCTGGAAAATTCCATGGACGGAGGAGCCTGGTAGGCTACATTCCATGGGGTCGCAAAGAGTTGGACATGACTGAGCAACTTCAATGTCAAATGTCAAGACATTAGAAAAAAGTCATAGAGAAAAATGAGAATTTGCTCTCTAATTTCTTTGTATTGGATTTCCAATTAAACACATTTATAAAGCAATCAAAATTAGAAATCAAAGATGAATTATGGGATATACAGAAAGCAAAGATGACTAAAACTAACATCTATAATCAACAATCTAAGCATCACTGACTCAATGGACGTGAGTCTGAGTGAACTCTGCAAGATGGTGATGGACAGGGAGGCCTGGTGTGCTGCGATTCATGGGGTCGCAAAGAGTTGGACATGACTGAGCGACTGAACTGAACTGAAGTGAACTGAAACTCAGAAATAGTTATTGGCTAACTTAAAAACACTGTCAGGACTTCCTTGATGGTCCACTGGTTAAGAATCCCCCTGCCAATTCAGGGGACATAGGTTTGATCCCAATACATGGGATCCAGAAGGATCCCACATGCCACGGGGTAACTAAGGCCCTGTGCTGCACCCACTGAGCCCATGCACAACAGCTATTGAAGCCCACACCCTAGAACCCTTGTTGCTCTGCAACAAGAGAAGCCATTGCAATGAGAAGCCCACAACTAGAGAGGAGCCCTCACTTGATGCAACTGGAGAAAGCCTGTGAGCAGTAGCAAAGACCCTGCATAGTAAAAAAACAAAAAAAATAAAACCTGCAAATAACTACATTATTAAATTTTAAAATTTAAATGAAATATGTATTTATGCATGTATTTAAGAACTGTTTCTTTAAAAGGCTTTGTGAATTTACTCATCAACTACTGATCCCACCTACATTAAACAGATATAGCAAAATTGCAAACACATGCCTTCTTTATTACTATAAACTCAGCATTTTCATAATTGATTGTGTCATTCCTATTTGCCAGATTTAAGTTTTTTAAATTAAATCATATTGAAAAATTTATAAACAGGGACTTGACCTAATTCCAGATTTATACATAACTTGTCTTTTAATTATAACACAAAATATAACTAACAGCAATATTATTACTTCACTCTTAAAGTCTACCCAGTAGCCTGAGTTTCTAAGACTTTATACGGTGACAAGAACACTCAACTTTAAATTTGTTCACTCTATTTAACCTTTTGATTTTTTTCTGACTTGAGATTTCTATCTCTCCACCAATCTATAATATTAATTACTTGAGAAATAAAAAGTATAAGAATCTCATTGTTTTGACCATCAAGATTTAGATGCAAATGAAAATCTACATACTAGGACTACTACAATTTATACTACTGCATTCTGTTCATTAAAATAGCATCAAAATAATCAGTAGTTTCTGCTTGACCAATGACTATTTTTCGTAAGTCAATTACATTCAGAGAAATATTTAGACTGTCATGAATCATACATGTCTATTTGAAGTAACAGTATAAGCATGTAAGTGTGCACTAACGTACTATTTTTATATACCTTAGAATGACCCAAGTACCAAAGATACTCCAAATTATCTAGTTCAACCATAAGAAAACATGTGGTTAAATTCATAATAAAGAAACAAAACAGATTTATTGCAATTTTGGTTTACTGTTTAATGCCTTCATACCAAAGATGAAGAACTGGTTGCCTCTGGGGGCCAAATTTAGATTGATGGATTAAATCATGTTGGAATATCTGGAAAGCAAGGATGCCTTCTTTAGTCTACCACAGTGCCCAGTTTCTTCCTCTTGTCTTTAAGTCTGGCTTATTACACAGCCAAGACCCTGAAGTTATTTAAATTCATGGCCCTTCATAAGGTGTTTTACATAATGATATATTGCATATATCATAGGGGCATAGGTAATTTAGTTCTGAAGCTGGACTTAGTTATGGCTACCATTTCATATTAACTTCCATTCTCCTAAGCAACACAATGCTAAGAGGTTAACCAGTTCATGTGTGCACGTGTGTGTGTGTGTGTGTGCGTGCATGTGCGTGTGCTCAGAGTTCTTCCCTTTTCACTTAAGATATACCACCAACTGCTAGGCCATACTCCTCTTCCTGGAGAATTATTCTGAAAGAAGGAGAAATATCACTGTGCAAATGGAGAATAAAATCCTCTCTATGCTTAGAAGAATAAGAGTGCACTGGTACTTGAAACAATCAAATGGATACAGAGTTTATTTTAAATAATATTAAGCATATACCTATCATATTTGAATCTGAAGATAGTTCTACTCGTGGTCTTTCAGAAATAAAGCCTTATTTAATTTCAATCAGTTAATCAAAATTAATTATCCAAAAATGCTACTCAAGAGATACAGTGCTTCTCAAGAACATGAGATACATTTTCTTGGATAGGTCACTAATCTGGATAGAAAAACGGCCTATGTCTGTAACTAGTGGATTGACCCTTTTCAAAATTATTAAAGATTCTGGGCTCTATTTTGGTCACTTGGAAATTAAGCCAGTTGATTTCTAAGGTTCTTGCCATTTACAAATCTAGATTTTACTTTTAATTTCCATCAAGTACTCCTTAAGTGTCAACTACAAGTAGAAGTTTACATGAACTATATGGCCTAAAGTCTAACTTTATCACTAACTATTTAAACATATAAAAAGTAAGGGGAAATACAAGGCTGAATATGACTGGCATAAATAAAGTGCTCTAATAGTTCAGAGTGAAAAGAAGATTTAAGAGGAAAGAAACAGATGCAAGGAAGAAACATTGCTAGTTTATTTCACTCACACATTCCACATAGCTTAGAGTGAGAAATGTTAATAGACATTTCTCCAAAAAAGACAGCCAAGAGGCACATGAGAAGATGCTCATCACTAATTATTAGAGACATGCAAACCAAAACTGCAATGAGATATCACTTCATACCAATTAGAATGGCCATCATCAAAAAATCTACAAAACATAAATGTCGGAGAGGGTTTGGAGAAAAGTGAATCCTCCTACACTACTGGTGGGAATGTAAATTGGTACAGCCGATATGGAGAACAGTACGGGTTTCCTTAAAAAATAAAAATAGAGCTACCATATGATAATGGCAATCCCACTTCTGGGCATATGCCGTGGCAGAAACATGGTTCAAAGGATACTTGCACGCCAACCTTCACTGCAACACCGTTTACAATAGCCAAGACAAGGAAGCAAGGTAAATGTCAACAGATGGATGGATGCAGATGTGGTGCATCAATAGAATGCTACTCAGCCATTAAAAGGAATGACGTAATACCATTTGCAGCAACACGGATGGACCTGGAAAGTGCCATACTAAATGTAGTAAGTCAGACAAAGTAAAATATCATATGACCCTGCTTATATGTGGAATCTAAAAAAAATGAAACAAATAACTTATTTACAAAACAGAAACAGAGTCACAGAGAACAGTCTTACGGTTACCAGAGGGGAGGGATGACAGGGGAGGGCTAGATTGGGAGTTTGGGATTGACAGGCCCACACTATTCTACTAAAAATAAGTAACTAGCGAAGATCTACTGTATAGCAAAGGGACTTCTGCCCAACATTCTCTAATAACCTAAATGGGAAAAAGAATTTGAAAAAGCATAGATACACGTATATGTATAACGGAATCACTGTGCTGTACACTTAAGCAACATTGTTAATCAACTATGCGCCAGTATAAAAACAGAACAAAATGAAGGAACACACAAGGCAACGCCAACTTAAAAATTAGGAACCACCATCAAATTGATTTCATGAAAGTTAAAAGTGATAATCTTAATTTCTCTGAAATTCTGAACAAACATTTTGAAGAAGTCCACTTAAATATAAAATCACAGTATCACATAATGTTTTTATTTCATTAAAAGTTCTATTTATTCACCAAAGGGTTCTACAATTCATCCTATAACCTGAGCACTATGGTAAGAGTTGTTATATTTGAAAGACATATTACTGCACTCAAGGGGCTTAGATGTATTATAAATAATAGAAATCAGTTAGTTTCATAAATAACTTTCAACGGCATATGATAGACTTGGTCCAGATAGATTATTAATCACAACAATGTTGAAAACAAACAAACAAAAAACTCCTCATCCCATAATGATATACTCTGGAGTCTGGAAATATATTGAATAACACAGGGCTTTACTGCTGAAGAGTAGTGTATTTTAAGATGTGTATAATTTCGATCGCCCATAAATGATTTTAAAGTTTAACTCAATGCAACAGCTTAAAAAATATATGTACATTGCTGGAGGTAACAAAGCAGTCACGTGCCCTGGAACACTTGGATATACTACTAAAGGAAGTTAGAGAAAAAGCCTGTGGGGAAAAAAGGCTGCAGTGGCTACGGGAATTTATAAACTGAGAAATTCCCTTTTAGAGAAAGAATAAAAGCTTTGTGGATGAAGAAGTGATACCTGTGGATCTTGAAGAACATGATGTCAATTAATAGCAGGTTTGCTTGGAAGTAGTAGTGGGTGATAGGAATTGGTAAGCGGGTGAGAAATAAATGTTCTCTTGCTTATGTCAGAATCTTCACTTAATGATTTTCATGGGTGTTTCCTATGGGTCTTTTAGGGAGCTGGTGTGAGTACAGGTCAAGATCAGTGACCTCAAGAGTGACTCCTATAATCTGAGAAGAAAAACTAGAAATGCTCAGGGTGTCAGAAGCCTGAATCACATCATCTAGGGAATCACCTAGGCTCATGAGTCAGCATTTGGTAATAGGCAAAAGAGAAACAAAATGAGTATTTACAGAAAGTGACTCACTTATTCTAATAACATAGTTCATGAACCGTTGGCTCATGTTCAAGAAGACCCAGTCCAATTGCCAAGAGATTTATCTGATTCTCTCATAGTTACTTTGGCCAATTTAGTTCATCATATTATGAGCTAAATTAGACTTTTCTGGTAAGGTTCAGTCAATTACTTTGCAGTTGGTTTTCCTTTCCTTTGCTTCTTTCTTCTCTTCTTTTCTCCCTCTCCCCTTCTTTCTTTCCTCTCACTCCTTTCTACCTCATTCCACAAAGCATTTAAGGTCAGTCAGCCACTATGAACCTAAACTTAGTGTCCCCAAACACCAAAAGATGTAATAGTTAAGTAACATATGATTTGCTGATATTTGTTTCCTGAATTTTCACACTTCCTTTGTTACCAAATGTGAAAAGGTTAGAATGGAGTAAAACTTGACCACTTCCAATTCAGAAAGAAATTATGTGAATCTGCAGAGTTGTCCCCCAGCTGAACGCTAAATTTCTAAATGTACAGTGTTTCTCCATGGTTTCTTAGTTATAATTTAACTATTTCTAGATATGGACCCTGAAAATTAGTTTCTTCAAAAAATAATCTTTTTAATTTGTATATTTCTTTGCCATTTGTTTTTCACAGAAATAAAGGATCTGGAAGAAAACTTTACTATTAAACACTAGTGAAAGCATAATTCTCTCAAGTAGCAGTCTCTTTGTTTTCTTCACTGAGGCTAATTACATCCTCTGCCCTGTAGACTTGGTATGATTTCTGCAAGACCAACACATAGCTACATCGTTATCATTTTTTCAGTTATTCTTTCATACTGTTCGCTTTAGATATTTAGATATTTAGATAGCACTTTTATAAGATTATCCTTACACTGCATATCATAGTTGACTTCTGCTGTCTACTTAACTATTGCCCTGCACAGAAACAGGCATTTATTGGAAATAGTATTGCATTTGGCCCTCAACGTGTACATGACTTTTCTCCAAATCTGTATACAGAGTATTGGGCTATACACACATATACTTATACACACACAAGGTCACAAAGAGTCGGACACAACTTAGCACCTGAACAACAAAGAGGAACTACATTCTCAAGAGTTAAACTTATAAAGGTGTAATTGTTTACAACTCAGTTGTCTGTTTCTTCCAACCTCTCTTTCTCGCTCTGTGTATCCTGACCCTTGTTCATTATCTCTTGATTAGTCCTTGAAGAGACTTTTCTTTCTTAGAGACTACTAGTTTTTGACTTCTGCATACCAGCCAAATAATTATGCTTGAAATCACTGGTCTTTAACATTCTAAGTCTCACGTGTTCTTACCCTTGGGGATTAGAAAGTTCCTTCTTCACCTCCATTGTTCGTAAACTCTAGATTCTGAGACATGGGCATGCCAGAGTGTTCTATAGAAAGCTCACCCCACTCCAGTACTCTTGCCTGGAAAATCCCATGGACAGAGGAGCCTGGTAGGCTGCAGTCTATGGGGTCGCGAAGAGTCGGACACGACTTCACTTTTGACTTTTCACTTTCGTGCATTGGAGAAGGAAATGGCAACCCACTCCAGTATTCTTGCCTAGAGAATCCCAGGGATGGGGGAGCCTGGTGGGCTGCCTTCTATGGGGTCTCAGAGTCGGACACAACTGAAGCGACTTAGCAGCAGCAGCAGCATGGTTCTTAACAGATAATTGTATCCAAATCATTTTCTTAAGCATTCAATGTTTCAATCTGGGAGTTTAAATAAGTTATAATATCTACAGTTATTTAATCCTGTGGCTGAAAAATGATCTATATAAATTATAGCATTCACTGTCAGTAAAGTAGGCACACAGCCGATGGACTCCAAAAGAGACCAATTTTCTTTGTACAGAGAGAATATTGTGGGTGCCTTTCTTTCAAACAAAAATTTAATCCTCAAATTATACTTCATATACTTGTTATTAATTTCTTAATATATTTCTGGTTTAGTTGTTCCTCTTTACTCAACAGTTAAAGTTGTAAAAAAATAAAAGGTTAATTGTAAGGAAAGTATACAGAATACAAAAAGCTGATTTATAAGGCTTATGCTAAAAGGAAAATTATTCATCTGGAAATCAAGGAATTTAAAAAGTCAAAAGAAATGTACATAAGCAAAATTTAGGATTATAAACTACAATGAACTTATTAATAAAAATGAATGTGGCCCACTGTTTTTATTCTAGGGAAAAAGCAGTCCTAAATTAAATTGTATGTCTATGAGGAGTAGACATACTCAACACAGACCATAAACAAGTCAAGTATATTACTGATGCACAGCACTCTCTGAATTAAATTTAGGTATGCTTTAAGACAAATAATAATTAAGAAAACCCCTCAGATTTATGGCTGCTGTTGTAATTCATTCAAATGTTCAATAGAAATTCATCACAGAGAGATCTTCGACTCCATTCATTCATTCATCCAATAAATCAATAGATCTTATTATGTGTAAGGCATTGCAGGGGATACAATGAAAAATATGGCATGGACTTTGCCCTCAAGGGGCTTACAGTCTAGTATGGAAAAAATAAACAACCACATAGATAGCTGTAACATAAGGGAGAAAGTGATGTGTCATAAGAAAGACTCAGACAATGTGCTGTGAAAGCCATTGACATTTGCAGACTTTTTTTGATTACTACAGTGTTCAAGTAGCCAATAAAAACAGAAAGACCAATGACAAGTTTGCAAAATTAAATGCCAAATTTTGTGAATCTATGGATGATGAAAGCTGCAATATTTATACAGTGTAAGTCACTACTCCCCAGTTCTTAAATATGTTTGACTATAGAGTAACAACCGATCAGAAATACCATCTTGCCAGTTTATAAGCAGATGCAAATACAATAATCTCATGCTTACAGATAAAAGATAATTTTAATTATCTAAAATACTCATGACACATAACCTTCTTGCACAGAAATTGGCTCAATCAGATTAAAATGATGAAGAATTCCTCGATGGCTCAAGTGTGCTCCAAGGAAAGCTAGAAGGTTGTACAGTTAACTCCCAGGGTGTAACTCTAAACCATACAACCTACTACCTCAACCCGGATGCACACAGCTTCCAGTGTTGCTTCAAACTCCTTATCATATCTTCAGTCAGCTCCTCCAAATATGGCAGCCATACACCTAAGGACTTAGCAAGGATGTAGATATAACTACATAATTATATATATAATCCTGTCATTTTACTGATAAACTGAATTTGTGTGTACTAGGACTATCCTAACCTCTTCAGTTTCCAGCAAAGTTCATATAAAATGCCTTCTGACATCTCTCATGGCATAATTCCACTAGAAATTAATAATATTAAAAGTCAATAGCAATTCAGCTTCATTTTTAAGGAGAAATAGGTTCAACAGTGACATATCCAGTTCACAGCCTTTAATTTTCTAATTGAAGTTAATGAAGTACACTCACGACTGGAATGCGAACAGAAGTTTCTGAATAGAATCTATGCAGATATTGGTTCAAACCTTGCTATAAAAAAATTCAAGTTTTTAAAATAATTTATTATACTTGAATTTAAACTTCAGTGGCTGTGCTGAGTCTTCTCAAGTGGTCAACAACTGAAGCCTGCCTCCAAAGACAGGTGAGGATTTATATATATATATATATGTATATATATATATATATATATATATAAGTATAAACAGTAAACAACTGGAGTTTAACAGGAGTTTGATTGAAATATTATATAACATCAATGTATAGTGCATTTTGTCAGATTACCACACTGACACAGACCCATAGAAGCGAGCTTGTGCGGTCCACTTCACCACAAGATCGGATCTACGGGTTTATGCCAATGGGCAACGTCTCACGTGGGCTCCCTAATAATGCAGAATTTGTTGTAAATATCTAATGAAATTAGGAGAGCAAAATAATAATATCAATACTTTAGCATAAATATTTAAATGCCAAAATGCTCTAAGGATGCATATTTCCAGTTAAAGGCCTTCATAAATACTCTACACTAAATACAAGTTATATACATGAGAATTTTGAAAACAGTATATTGAAAGGTCTTTCACAGATTACTTTTGTTTTAAGAATGAATATTTTGGAATTAGACTATCCTAATTAATGATGAATTTTAAAAGAAAATAAAAAAGAATCCATATATGCATGCATGAATTATGTTATTGTGAGGCATGAATATAGTATTATGAGCCTATAATTAAGACCAAATTAACTATTAAGCTAATTGTGTTAGAGCTAGACAGCTTGTTTTAACTCATAAAACCTCAGTTAGTGGTTTCAAGGAACTGGTAATATTGTAACTTTCTCATAAAACAAGTAAGATTTTGTTGATTACACAAAGAGCACAGGAAGTTATTTAAATTCTTAAATATACATGTCTATAGTTAAATGAACAATATTTGGGTAAATTAATATCAGAAAACAAACATTAATGATACATTAATAGCATTATTACTACTACTGTGTGCCAACATTGATACTCCAGATCAACTGCATGAAAGAGGATATCTTGTCCCTTAAACACAATATATTGAAATTTATTTTTCAAAAAATATGTACTTAAAACATCCGATATGGCTACATACAACTCTCATCTGGTCAACAGGTTGGGCAAAAATAAATTGTTATTAAAAATTTTTAAATCACAAAACAATAAGCAAATACACAAAGAGTAAACATAAAGCCACACACATACACATTTTTTAAAACTCCCAACTCAACGGCAACAAAATTATAAGTTGTACATTATTAATCGTTTCACTTATATCCACAATATTTAGCATGTTCAATTATATCTTCATTGTGAAAACTAATAGTACTGCATAAAAATTAATTAGTGTTTTTGCATGTTTTGAAATAAAATAAAATGTTTTTTACAGATTATAGATAACGTGGTCTACATAATTTTTACTATTTGTTTTCTAATTATTCCCATGCTTATTAAAAACTATAGTAAAAACATCAACACTCAGATATTCAAATGTAGTAAAAATATTTCAACATATATTCATAAATTTAGACATGAAATCAAAGCAACATTTGTTTTCGGTTTTATCTTAACCATAAGAATGTATATTTTGGTTTCATTCTTTTAGTAGATCATAAAAAAAGAGCAGAACTTCATTCCCTTTCCCCAGATTTCACTTCCTTTTATATGGTGTGACAGACAAATGACAAAATATATTGTCTTTTTCCTAAATTACTTTCTACTCAACTGTATTGCACCTATATTATAGGAATGGATATTTCGATCTATATTCAAAGGGACCCAAACTGCACATTGATCCCAGACTGAGACAAAAATTTTTCAAAAAGGTAGGTAATATTATAAACTCTCAAACCATCAATAGCAATTCCAACAGCTAAATCCATAAAGAGTATGAAACACAGTCTTATAATTAAACAGTCAAAATTATTTTTTCTTTAAAAATATTAAATATTAATTGCTCTTTTGGTTTTTATTTTTACCTGAGATGATTTTCTCCTATGATCACTTTCTTCACTTCTCATATCCACTTTAAGTTTTTCCCTAAAACAACCACAAAAAGAGAAATGTCAGACAACTGCTGTCTAGAAGAAGCATCTGGGTGTATGGTGGGAATGAAGGTAGTCGATCGAGAAGAAAACACAATACCAAAATGGGCAAAACCTTTTAAAGTTTTTTTTTTTTTTTAAAGGCTTGGAAGACTCATGGAGCCCCACCCAAGGCTACTCATATGACATATAATGTGGTTTCATAGTTTGCATTTATGCATTCATTTTGGTTGATGTTGTTTTCACAGTAACAGTTTTGAAAGTGAAAGGAGGCATGGCTGTTAAAGAAGCGACTAGGTTTTGCACAATGAACTAGTGAAAGCTGAAAAGAGATTTGGATTTGGCATGGAGCTTAATAAGATAATTAAGAGTGTAGAGATTAATGGCTCCTAAAAATAACATTTAAAATAATGTTTTTCAACTAAAGGATCTTGAAACATGAAAACAGGTTTATAAATGTTAATTAAGCCTGTGAAAGTTGATGTTTCATTAGCTGAGGCAGCATAAAGGAACAAGAGCTATTTTTTAAATAATTAGTGAACAATAACCAATAAACTTAATAAAACATTTTATTTGAATGTTATCAGTATATAGGGTATTTTAATTTCCCACAATTCTTTGTATAATGACAAAACAGAAGATAAAATTCATCACTTCTGTAGCATTTTTCATTGTTTACCCTATATATTCTATTTTAATAAAATACGATTTTAAAAGAACAACAGTTTGCTTGAAGTTTATTCTTTTCACAGAAAATATTATAGCATCAACTCTTCACGTGCAAATTATAGTCTTTATATACACTCCATATTTCAAAAGCATTCTTTTTCTTTAACAATTTTAAAACATGTTTAGAAACAGTTTTAATAAAAATTAAAATAGGTGCAATACATCGGCTAATCCTTTCCCACTGAATTAGGGAAAACTAGGTTTTTGTTACAAAATGCTTAAATTGCTCAGCAATTTACTAATACAAACAGACGAAATAATTAGAATGCAATGCATTATATGCTGAGCCAATACATTGCTTTAAACGTGAAACAAGTTTGTGTATACTTTTTCCGCTAAAGTACCTAATTGATATTTCTAACAGCTCTAAGACAAATGCTTCTTTTAAATATATTTTAAAAGTCAGTATTATTGTAGAACAAGCTCTTTTTCTACTTAGCCACTGAGAACATGATCTTTTCATCCTTATTTTTGTCACATGAAATCCTGGTAAGAAAATTAAATATAACTGCCCTCAAACTAAATTTCACTTATTAGAGAATTTTAATACACATTCTAATACAACTCTGTTTTAGGAGTTCAAGAAGTTTCTTCTTTCATATTTCAAATTATGTGGCACATCACATGAAAGATTTAGTTTCTTTACCAACTAGGGCTAAATGTTCACTTTTCTTAGACAGCCAAAAGTAATACTGTACACAAAAAGCACAGATAACATATTAATGCTTTTCCAAAACTTCTATGTATAACAAAAATTAAAACAGGTACCATCTTTTGCATAGAGATTTCTCTAGTTTTGCTTAAGTTTCTATTCTACTCAGGATTAGAGCAAGAGAGCAAAAGGAAAAAGTTAATAAGAATAAAGTGGGAGATGAGTTATAAAAGAGTAAACTGAAAGTGCAAGGATCCCCTTTTATATAACAGTAGACTTAAAAAGAAACAACAAAAAAAAGTTATACCTGATACGAAAGGTGCGATTTCACCAAGTGCAATAAATTGCTTATTATGCCATATTTTTGCAATAATACAAATATAGAAGGCTCATTTGCTTATGCTGCCTTACAAAGCTGCTTTACAAAGCGCGATGTCTCTGTAGTTAAATACAAGCCAATGTTTGCTTTTTTTTTAGTTTGTTTTGGTTTGGATTTTTGTTTGTTTGTTTTTGTTTTTGAGCAGGAGCATCTCTCTCTCTCTCTCTCTCTCTCTTTTTTCAGCACTGTTGTATGGAGTAGGACAAACTCAGATTTTTTCTTCATGCCTCCTGCTATTTCTTGGGAAAAAAAGAGGACCAGGGTGCTTGTCTTCTTTTTCTTCCTTCTCGGTATTGCAGGCACAAAGCACTGCGCAGAAGCTGCACCAATCCTTGCCGTCCCTGGCAGCAGAATGGTAGAAGGTGGGAGAGACCAGGAATCCTTCCAGGCTCTGCTGACTTTAGAAATGAGGATTGCACACGTTTGTCTCCTGAACCAAAAGGGTGAGAAGGCAGGGTGCCAGTTTGCTACACTGCTGCAATGATCTCACGCTCACTGCTGCTGCCGTCCTGTTTGCCCAGTTCAAATGCCTGTTCAGTACAAACCAAAAAAAAAAAACCTACTTGGATTCTTCAGTAAGCAAAAAAGGTATTAACATTAAAAAAGAATCAGCAATAAGAAAAGGCAAAAAACAAAAAGCACATACAATTTTAGGTTTCACTTGTTATGCCTCAATATTCTGTTTATATGTTCTTTCTTTCTCCCCCCCCACCCCCATTTAGAGATAAGCAGCAGAATTTATCAGGCGTGAAAGGGACAGCCTCCTGGTGGCCTGCCAAAAACCCAGAATAAAGGCGAAGTTGTGCTTCAAAGCTCAATCGCTTGCTGAGTCTGGCTAAAGTCAAGTATTAAGATCCACCATTTTCTGAGCCATGCTAAAAAAGAAGAAAAAAGTCAGGACGGTTCCTGCTTTCCAAGTCTCCGTTGGCACCATCACAAAATCTCAGTCGTAAGGTCACATGATCCTCTGCCAAATGTAGAGTGCATTCCCATCAACCATTCTGCTGATACTGCGAAGGCAGCTATTGTCTCGTTTAGACCCAAAGTTCAGCCCACTCTTCATTGAATTAGCTGAAAAACGCATCACCTTTGGGGGCTGGGAGTCATGGAAACGTCTACCTGGCAAGCTGCCCACTTTTTCTGCCCATCAACCAGAGATGGAATTGTGCTGCCTAATGCAATGATGACTTGGAATGTGAAGAGTCGTCCAAAGTGAATCTGATTCTTGCAACGCCTGCTTCAGTTTGCACGGAAAACTCTGGCTTCTTGTAGTTAAGAGGGAGGGGGGGGAAATCTTTCCTACTAAATGTAGCAAATAAAGGTCTGAACATGCCTACTCTGCAACTTTATTTCACAACACACCCAAATGGTTCTCAAATGAAAAGACTGAAGTCTGTGCAAGTTTTCCGAGTTAAAGACATCCCTTCCTCAGGCTCCTTTTTCCTTATGAGTGCATGCAACAAGCCCAGGACATTCATTTCAGTCCCTCACGTGAAGACTTAAAATCTCTGAGTTTCGTCTTGCTTTTTACTACTTTCTGATTTTATCTGGCACCAGTTTTGTACTACATGGTCACAAAACCCACTAGCAAGAGTAGGAATGCATTATTGTCGCAGTCTCCATCCAGGTGGTCCCCTGAGGGAGCCAGTTGTCTCTTCGACCACACAGACCACTGCAACTGGGTCTTGTGATAATCCTTCACAGCACCTAGCACAGCTGCTGTGCAAGTTTGCCGAGTCTGACTCATGTAAGGAGTGCTCTTTCTGTTCCTTCACCAGCTACAGTTTTCCTGTGTGGTATGAAAGATGCCTTTGAAAGATGCAGGAAATATATCAACAGCTCTTAGGCAATAAAATGAAATGGTTCCCTCTCCCCAGTGAATTTCCAATCTAGCGGGCGACGAAAGTTCCCGTGGACAAACATTTCCATACTTTCTAACAAAAGTACAGTGAATTAAATCTTTCACCATTTCCTTAAGCAGAATCTAAAGCCAAACAAAGCAAGTCTATTAGTATTTAAACCAAACATACTCAGTAGTACTGAAAAGAATCATGTTCTTCTACCAGCATTTAAGTGTTTCAATTTTTCAATTAATGAGAGGATCTTTAGAACTCTGTTACCAAAATTTTTAAACTATATTCAGTGCCTTACAAAACTACTGACCAATGTTATGCCTCCTCCATGTAGGTACCCCACCCCACCCCCACCCCCCGCCGCTGCCCCACGCACACACACACTGCACAATACCCGAAAAATATTTTAAAAAATAATCAAACCATGACTTACCTAATAAAATAAAATCATCAAAAAAAAAATCACACAGGGGATCTAGGAAATACCTTGAAAAAGGTATGCATTTTTTTGAGTCATGGTCTTTGGGTCACTTTCTTAAAGATCGTAGCAATGAATATATACACACACACGCATGGGAAACATTCTGCTGTCCTCCTCATTTGTAATTCAGAACACAAACAATTGTAAACCATAAAACAAAAGCTTACACGTGCTGAATTTAAAAATGCTTTTTTTCTAGATTGCAAACTTCTGGACAAATTTTGCTAATGTCCTAAGCACATGCTTTAGAGTGCCCGATGGAAAATTGAGCACGGCAGACACAGTGTCCCATGCTTCAGCATAGCAAGAAGAAGGTAGACAAGACCCCATAGAAAGAAAATAGTTAAATTTTGAGTTTTCATTCATTTATTCAATATATATTATTAAGTAGTATTATATGGCCAGGCCTTGTGGTAGACATAGGGGAACAATAATGAATCAAATGGGCATGCCCCCAAGTAGGAGTCTTTCGGTAAGAACTTTCACGTGAGAAAAGCTGACATCTGAACACAAGTGTAGATCCTAAAGGAGCATTACTGCTAGTCAAGAAACAAAGTGATAGGACTAGGAAAGTGGAATGAAATGGATATAAAAAATAGCTTATAGATAGAGATACTTTGTCATCTGCTATTTAAAATTTACTCCTTTTAATGCAAAATGCAATTAGAACTTTTTTTTTTTTACAATTCTGCCTGATTCCTTAAAGAACCTAATTTGAAAAGTATATACTGACATCTAAACTGAAGAAACAAACACAGAAGATGTGGCAGATATTCACTTCCAGGCAGATGGAGTAATTTATCCTAAATTCTGCTGCTAGGTACAATGGAAAAACCTGGACATTGTCTGCAAAACAAAGGTAAAAAGACTCTGAAAGATGGAGACCAGTTAGGGACCCTAGGACCCAAGGGACAACTGGTGGTGAGTTCCTTGCATTTTAATTTTGCCTTATATCCAAAACTCAAAGCTAAGGAAGCCTGCAACCCAGAGACACCAATTGGTGCAATCCCGAAATTTTCCGACAAAAACTTGTTCTCTCTAGCCAAAATAAGGAAAGCAGCAGGCTGAAAAGACAGAAAGCACAGGGACCTACCACTTTGCTCTCAAACACCACACATCCACCCCATCCCTGCAAAGGCAGAGTTGAGGGGCGGGGGCTAGTGCCAAACTTGTGAGGCTAGAACAAAGTATCCCAAACAAATTCTCCCTGCAAACCCCAGGGCAGTGTAGGAATGTATGGATAGGAAATTTGGATTTTCATCCTTGTCAGGGAATAATGAGGACTCTTCCTCCCAAATACAGTCTCAATGGAGACTCATAGAGAGGCTGAACACTCACCCCAACCCAAAAGTAATGATTCAAGCTTCTTCCTCCTGCTAAGGTGATGTCAGACAAAGGATACCTACTGGAGAGTCAGGACATTAGAAACTGCCCAGCAGTCACAAGGCAACCCCACCACCCCTCAACCTGCAAGCCGGAAAAGGCCACAAATGGAGCAATTAAAACAAAAACACTCCAAATTTCCCTGGCCCGGAAGGTATCATTGGAGGCCTGCTGGGGAAGAGGAATACTTAACCCCGTCCCTGAAGCAAAAAGTCAGGTGTCAGTGGTGGCCACAGGGTGCCTGTACCTATACCTGGCAGTGTGCCCCCTTTTTCCTGTTGGATTAGTGTCAGAGGAAGCTGGCTTAAACAGAAGGTTTAAATAAGATCCAGAGACTCATAACATGACATCCAAATGTCCAGGCTTCAGCTGGAAAGATTCTGCACGCAGAGAAGGAGGACCATCTCAAGCTGAATGTAAAAAGACAACCAATGCACTTGAATACCAAGATGACAGAGATACCACAATTACCATGCAAAGATTCTAAAGTAGCCATCTTAAAAATGCCTCAGTGAGCAATTATGAACATGGTTGAAATAAACTTAAAAAAAATCAAAGTCTTAGCAAATAAATGGAAGATATAAAAATAAACAGATGGACATTTTTGAACTGGAAAATACAATGTGTGTGTATTCAGTTGCCTCATTTGTGTCTGACCTTTTGCAACCCTGTGGACTATCACCTCGTCTGTCCATGGGATTCTCTGGGCAAGAATCCTGGAGTGGGTTGCTGTGCCCTCTTCCAGGGGATCTTTCTGACCCAGGGATAGAACCCACATCTCTTATGTCTCCTGCATTGGCAAGTGGTTGGTGCATTAGCACCACCTGGGAAGCTCGGGACATAAAATAGCTGGAGTAAAAAACAAATGGAGGGGGCAGAGGAAAGAATCCGTGAGCTGGAAGCGAGAACAAAAGAAATCACCTAATCTGAACCACACAGAGAAAATACACTTAAAAAAAAATAAGTAATAGAGACTTATGCAACTATGGAACTGTAAGAAAAGAAAAAAAATATCTATGCCACTGAAATCCCAGAAAGAAAGGATATAGAGGGCAATGTATAAAACATGCTCAAAGGATTAACGACTGGAAACTCCCCAAATTTAGCAGAAGTCACACAGATTCAAGAAGATTATCAAACCACAAGCAGGAAATACCCAAAGAAATCCACACCAGAACACATCTTATCAAATCCCTGAAAACTAAAACAAAGAAAAAAATGTTGAAAATGGCAAGAGAAAAACATGACCTTATGTATAAAGGAAAAAAAAAAATTCTGACAAGCGAGTTTTTCATCAGAAACCATGGTGGCCAGGATGAAGGGAACAACATTTTTAATGGCTGAAAGAAAGAACTGTTAACCCAGAATCCTGTATCTATGGAAAATATCCTCTAGGAATGAAGGGCAAATCAAACCAGTATCTGACAAAGGGACACTAAGATAATTTTCAACAGTAAATCTACCCTAAAAGAATGGTTAAGGAAGTTGTCTAAACAGAAAGGAAATGATAAAAGAAGAAACTTGGCACAACTTTAGAAAAGAAGAAAGAATCCAGTAACAAAAATATGAGTAAAAATAATAGACTTTCCTTCTTTGGAGTTCTCTAAGTTATGGTTGATGGTGAAAATAAAAATTTATCACTATCTGATGTGATTCTAAATGCAGGTAGAAGAAATATTCAAAATAATTATATTATAAATGGATAAGGATAAAGGTACCAAAATACAAGTAAAATTTACGTACTTCATCAGAATTGGCAAATGAAGACACTGGTGGACTGTGATAAGTTATGTATATATAATTTAATACATAAAACCACAAAAATGCACAAATAGATATACAGAAAAACACTAGGTAAGTAAAAATTCTAAATTGGTCAAATAACCCACAGGAAGGGAGGAGAAATAAAACAGAAAATACAGAAAACAAAGGACGAAACATGAGGGCTTAAAGCATAACATATCTATAATTAAATTAAATGTAAATTGTCTGAATATACCAATTAAAGTGCAGAGATCTACACAGTGAAGTGGAAAAAAAAAAATCACAGCTTAGTTATATGCTGCTGCTGCTAAGTCGCTTCAGTCATGTCCGACTCTGCGAGACCCCATAGACGGCAGCCCACCAGGCTCCCCTGTCCCAGGGATTCTCCAGGCAAGAACACTGGAGTGGGTTGCCATTTCCTTCTCCAATGCATGAAAGGAAAAGTGAAAGTGAAGTCGCTCAGTCATGTCTGACCCCATGGACTACAGCCTACCAGGCTCCTCTGTCCACGGGATTTTCCAGGCGAATACTGGAGTGGGGTGCCATTGCTCTCTCCCTGTCCACAAGGCACTCAATTCATATCGAATAACATACACAGATTGCAAGTAAAATGATGGACACAATATATCTCATTAATCAAAGAAAATAATATTAATATCAAAAACAAAAAACTTCAATAAAATTCCCAGAGACAAACATCACAAAATGCTTTAAAAAAAGACATAGCAACCCTGAGTGTGTATATACCAAACAAAAGAGATGCAAACTGTGTAGCATGAAAACTGGCAAAATGGAAGAGAAAAACAGACAAACCCATGATTAATGTTGTAGACTTCAACACATCTCTTTCAACAATTGTTAGAACAACTAGATGGAAAATTAGCACAGATACCAAATTCATCATTATCAAAAAACAGAGTCTAACTGACATTTTTAGAGCATATCATCATACAGTAGAATACACATTATTTTCAAGTCCCTCAAAACATATATCAAGACAGACCATATCCTGGTCCATAAAGCAAAGGGGAACAAATTAAGAATAAGTGAAATCATACCTTGTATGTTTTCTGACTGCAATAGAATCAAACTAGAAACTAATAGGGAAAAGATAACAGAAGAAAACTTGGCAAACCTCCAGCAAGACAAAAAAGAGAGAAGACACAAATTATAAGTTTCTGTAATGAAATAGGCTATATCACTACAGAACCTTGTGGATATCTAAAAACAATAATGAAAAACTACAAACACAGAACCTAGACAAATTAGATAAAATGTACCAGTTCTCCAAAAACATAAATTACAACTCACTCAA
Source organism: Ovis aries (assembly GCF_016772045.2). NCBI lineage: Eukaryota > Metazoa > Chordata > Mammalia > Artiodactyla > Bovidae > Ovis > Ovis aries. The sequence goes on from NC_056054.1 coordinate 141,259,559, forward strand.
TATAAATTAGATCATTTGAATAGGCCTAGATGACACCACCTTTATGGCAGAAAGTGAAGAGGAACTAAAAGCCTCGTGATGAAAGTGAAAGAGGAGTGTGAAAAAGTTGGCTTAAAGTTCAACATTCAGAAAACGAAGATCATGGCATCTGGTCCCATCACTTCATGGGAAATAGATGGGAAACAGTAGAAACAGTGTCAGACGTTATTTTTTGGGGTTCCGAAATCACTGCAGATGGTGATTGTAGCCTTGAAATTAAAAGACGCTTACTTCTTGGAAGGAAAGTTATGACCAACCTAGATAGCATAGTCAAAAGCAGAGACATTACTTTCCCAACAAAGATCCGTCAAGTCAAGGCTGTCGAGTCAAGTAGTCATGTATGGCTGTGAGAGTTGGACTGTGAAGAAAGCTGAGCACTGAAGAATTGATGCTTTTGAACTGTGGTTTTGGAGAAGACTCTTGAGAGTCCCTTGGACTGCAAGGAGATCCAACCAGTCCATTTTGAAGGAGATCAGCCCTGGGATTCCTTTGGAGGGAATGATGCTGAAGCTGAAACTCTAGTACTTTGGCCACCTCATGCAAAGAGTTGACTGATTGGAAAAGACTCTGATGCTGGGAGGGATTGGGGGCAGGAGGAGAAGGGGACGACCGAGGATGAGATGGCTGGATGGCATCACCAACTCAATGGATGTGAGTCTGAGTGAACTCTGGGAGTTGGTGATGGACAGGGAGGCCTGGCGTGCTGCAGTTCATGGGGTCCCAGAGTCGGACATGAATGAGTGACTGAACTGATCAGCTATATTAAAAAATTACCTTTATAATTAAAAACTCCCTCAAAAAAAATCTACGGTCTTAGACAGTTATATTGAATAATTCTAACAAATATTTAAAGCAGATTTAGTGAAAATTCTACACATTTTTTTGAGAAAATAAAAAAGGGAACAATTTCCAATTTATTTTTTGAAACTAATATCATCTTGTTAACAAAACCAGACAAAGACAGTAGGAAAAAAGTATAGACCAATATCCCTTCAGAAAATATACTTCGAAATTCTTAATAAAATATTAACAAATAGAATTCAGCAACATGTAAAAGGACTTATCTGCTACAACATCAGAGGGTTATTCCAGGGATACAAGGCTAGTTCAATATTCTAAAATGAATAGAATGTATCATATTAACAGGCTAAAAAATCACATGAATATATGAATGGGTGTTTTATAAGCGTTTGAAAAAATCAGCCACCATTCATGATTGACAATGCTCTTACAGCTAGGAATAAAGGGAATTAGCTCATTTTCATGAAGATCTACCAACAAACCCTACAGTCAACATTATGCTTAAAGGAAAAGACTAAATGCTGTACCCTAAAATCAGCAATAAGGTAAGAATGTTCACTCTCACTATTCTTATTCAACTTAATATGCAAGTTCTATTCTAGCTAGGGTAACAAAATATTTAAAAAAAAGAAAATGAAAGATAAAAATACAATGCTAATGGAAATCACTCAAAATGATATACTTAGGTATAGGTCTAAAAATAAATGTAAAAAAACTTGCCAATGAAGATTATACAAATGCTGAGGAGAGAAACTGAAGAGACTGGAAGAAACACATGTTCACAGATTGCAAGTCTCAATATAGTTGAGATGTCAATTCTTCCTAAATTGATATATAGGTTTAATGTAATCCTCTATCAAAATCCCAGCAAGAGTTTCTTTGTAGAAACAGATAAAATTATTTCAAACTTTATGTGGACTTGCAGAGGAACTAGAATACTTCAAACAATGTTGGAAAAATATATTGCAAAGAATTATCCAATTTCAAAACTCACTCTATAATAGTATATTACTTAAAATTATGTATAAGATTATATATATTAATATATTAATAAATACAATATTAGATTACTATTTGATGACAATTAAGACTGTGTGGCATTGGTGAAGGAACAGACATATCAATCAATGAAACAGAACAAGGAATATAAAAATAGACCCACACATATGTGCATAATTGATTTTTGACAAAGATAAAATAACTCAATGGAGAAAAAATAATCTTTTCAACAAATGATCCTGGAGTAGTTAAACATCTACCAACCAAGAAAAAAGAAGAGTACTTTAATATATATCCTATATTAACTCAAACTTTAAAAAATTAACTTATGTATTTAAAATTTTATTTCATTATTTTATTTTTTATTATTTAAATTATTTTAATTTTAATTAATTAAAATTACTTCAAAAACTTAAAAATTAACTTAAACATAAATATAACACTACAAAACTTCTAGAAAATAACATAGGACAAATTATATGGGATCTGAGGCTAGGCAAAATGTTCCTAAAATTGACACCAAAATCACAAACCATAAAGAAAAATGGTAAATTAGTCTTCATCAAAGTTAAAATCTTTTGCTCCATAAAAATTTCCATTAAGAGGATAAAAAGACAAGCTACAGATTGAAAGAAAATATTTTCAAACCTCATATCTGAAAATTCATTTCAGTTCAGTTCAGTTCAGTTGCTCAGCCTTGTCCAACTCTTTGTGACCCCACGAATCGCAGCACGCCAGGCCTCCCTGTCCATCACCAAATCCCAGAGTTAACTCAGAATCACGTCCATTGAGTCGGTGATGCCATCCAGCCATCTCATCCTCTGTCATCTCCTTTTCCTCCCGCCCCCCAATCCCTCCCAGCATCAGAATCTTTTCCAGTGAGTCAACTTTTCACATGAGGTGGCCAAAATACTGGGTTTCAGCTTTAACATCATTCCTTCCAATGAACACACAGGACTGATCTCCTTTAGAATGGACTGGTTGGCTCTCCTTGCAGTCCAAGGGACTCTCAAGAGTCTTCTCCAGCACCACAGTTCAAAAGCATCAATTCTTCGGCGCTCAGCCTTCTTCACAGTCCAACTCTTACAGCCATACATGACTACTGGAAAAACCATAGCCTTGACTCGACGGACCTTTGTTAACAAAGTAATGTCTCTGCTTTTGAATATGCTATCTAGGTTGGTCATAACTTTCCTTCCAAAGAGTAAGCGTCTTTTAATTTCATGGCTGCAATTACCATCTGCAGTGATTTCGGAGCCCAAAAAAGTAAAGTCTGACACTGTTTCCACTGTTTCCACATCTATTTCCCATGGAGTGATGGGACCAGATGCCATGATCTTCATTTCCTGAATGTTGTGCTTTAAGCCAACTTTTTCATTCTCCTCTTTCCCTTTCATCAAGAGGCTTTTAGTTCCTCTTCACTTTCTGCCATAAGGGTGGTGTCATCTGTGTGAGGTTATTGATATTTCTCTCGGCAATCTTGATTATAGCTTGTGCTTCGTCTAGCCCTGAGTTTCTCATGATGTACTCTGCATATAAGTTAGATAAGCAGGGTGACAATATACAAACTTGACGTACTCCTTTTCCTATTTGGAACCAGTCTGTTGTTCCATGTCCGGTTGTAACTGTTGCCTCCTGAGCTGCATATAGGTTTCTCAAGAGGCAGGTCAGGTGGTCTGGTATTCCCATGTCTTTGGGAATGTTCCACAGTTTATTGTGATCCATGCAGTCAAAGGCTTTGTTAGAGTCAATAAAGCAGAAATAGAAGTTTTTCTGGAACTCTCTTGCTGTTTCCATGATCCAGAGGATATTGGCAATTTGATCTGGTTCCTCTGCCTTTTCTAAAACCAGCTTTAACATCTGGAAGTTCACGGTTCACGTATTGCTGAAGCCTGGCTTGGAAAATTTTGAGCATTACTTTACTAGCATGTGAGATGAGTGCAATTGTGCAGTAGTTTGAGCATTTTTGACATTGCCTTTCTTTGGGATTGGAATGAAAACTGACCTTTTCCAGTCCTGTATCTGACAATTAGTATCTAGTAAATATGGTGCTAGTGGTAAAGAACCTTCCTGCCAGTGCCAGAGGCATGAAAGATGCTGGTTCAGTCGATCTCTGGGTCAGGAAGATCCCTGGAGGAGGGAATGGCAGTCCACTCCAATATTCTTTCCTGGAGAATCCCACTGCCAGAGGAGCCTGGCAGGCCTCAGTCGTTAGGGTCACACAGAGTTGAACAATACTGAAGCAACTTAGTCCACACACATGCAAATATAAAGAGCCCTCACAACTCAACAGGAAAAAAAGTAAACAATCCAAATGGAAATGGGTGAAACAATGAAGAGACATTTCATCCAAGAGGATACACAGATGGCAAATAAGCACATTAAAGAAGTTGAACATTATTAGTCATTAGGAAATGCAAATTAAAACCACAATGAAATATTACTACACTTCTATTAGAAGAGCTAAAACTAAAAAAAATTAGTGAGTACATTAAATATTGGTGAGGATAGTGGATCATTCCTATTATTGCTGATGAGAATTTAAAATGGTGCAATTAGTCTGGAATTTGGCACATTCTTTTAAAACTAAACATATGTTTACCATACGATCCAGCAATTTTCCTCTTGGGCATTTATCCCAAAGAAATGAAAATTTATACTCATGCAGAAACCTGTACCTGAATGTTTATAGCCTTTTTTTTTCCGGTAATGACCCAAAGCTAGAAACAACCCAGGTGTTCTTCAATTGATAAGGGGTCAAACATATAAACCCACACCATGGGATACTCCTCAGCAATAGACAGGAACTAACTATTCACACACAACATGGATGATTTCTTGAGACTTATGCTGAATGAAAAAAGTCCCTCCCCAAAGGTTCTGTTCTTTATGATTCCGTCTCTAAAATTTTGGAATGATAAAATCATAGAAATGGGAAAGAGAAGGGTTTAAGGTGGGGGAAAGTGGGAGGCAACCAGGAGTGGGTATAAAAGGGCAACAAGAAGAATCCTTTAAGATGATGGGAATATTCTGTATTAACTGTATTCAGGTTAATATCTAGATTGTGATTTCATATTATTATTTTCATGTGGTAACTGAATACATGGTATCCCTTTGTTTTATGTCTTAGGGCTGCATGTAAGTTATTTCAAAATAAACAGTTTACACCAAGGAAACTGTTTTTATGGTAGTTTGTATTTTGTGTTATTGTAAAGAAAGTGCTCATGGAAAAATCTGAACAAACTGACTGCTTATTGGTTTATTTAGACTTGAAATACCTAAGTGTTATTCAGTAAACAATGATTCAACTAGCTAGGAAAATCAGCTTGGGAAATGCTCTGAATCAGAGGTCAGCACTTTTCTGTAAAGGGTTAGATAATAAATGCCTTAAGTATTGCATGTCATATGGTCTTTGTTATAACTGCTTGATTCTGCTATTGCAGTATGATAATAGTCCAGACAACACATAAATTAAAGAAAGGGGCAGTGTTCCAATAAAATTTTATCATGGACAACACAATTTTTACTCATCAATTTTCATATATAAAATATATTTGTTTTTTCAAACATGTACAAATGTAAAAACTATTCTTAGCAAGTACACTGTACAGAAACAGGTCCTGGATTTGAGCTGCCAGCTACAGCTTGCTGACCTCTGATAAATTACAATTTTTGAAATTTTCTCGTGTCTTATTTCCATTTTGTTTCCTTTTTATTTTCTTCTTGAACATTTTCTAAACTTCAAAAGATACTAACTGCTCCCACTTAGGAATTTCGGTTCACTGTCCCTTCATCTACATTTTTCTTTCTTGTGTTATCAAAGGATGCAAACAGAAGTTTTGGGTATGCTGCATTGCAGGCAGATTCTTTATCATCTGAGCCACCAGGGAAGCCCATTAAAATGTGGAACTTGGGGCAAAGTAGAACATTGAATACATTTTTCTTCCCTATATCTTTTGCTTACTTTTTTTCATAAATTTAGTGAGAAACGTTGTATTTACTTGCACTGAGCACCTTCAGCTCATGCAACAAATTCTGATAAATTCTCTTTTCATTTTTATTCTGTTACAAGTATTTTCGAATTTTCCTTGTTATGGCTTCTTAGATACACCCATTAAAAGAGGATGTTTAATTTCCAAATACATGGGGTTTAAAGTTATCTTTGATATTAACTTCTCATTTTGTTATTAATGTCTCATTTAAATGCTTTCTTCTCTGCAATTACACTCCATGTTTTTTCAGTCTTTAAACTTTATTAGGGTTTTCAACAGCTAAGTTAAAGGTCTGTCTTGGTAAATACCACCTTGCACTTGAAAATAAGTGGGTTATTTTCAAATATCTTTTGATATTGATTTCTAACATAATTCCACAGTGATAAGAGAACAGACTTTGTATGATTTCAATACCTTAGACCATGAAATTGTGGCACCTTGTTTTATGTCTCTGGATATGTTCCAGTGTCTCCTCTTTTATAGTCTATGGGAACTTGAATAGAATTTGTTTCCTGCTATTGTGTGAAAATTGTATAAATCTTAATTATGTTGAATTAATTCATAGTGCTTCCATGGAATTCTCCAGACAAGAATATTCTCCAGACATTTCCTTCTACAGGGTGTCTTCTCAACCCAAGGATTAAACCCTTGTCTCTTATATCTCCTGCATTGGCAAGTGGGTTCTTTACCACTAGCACCACCTGGGAAGCCCACAAAACCATCCACATATTAAAGTGGTACATCTTCGGGCAAATCTGTTCTGAACTCCTGCACAAATAATACCTGTGGCCACCACATACAACACTACTTCTTATAGTCTTTTTCTCTATGCTTTTTTTTCCCAAACTTCTAGTCTACATAAATTTGAATCTTTTAAATAATTTTTTAATATAATTTCCTAAAACGATTCTCAAGGCCATTTCAGCAAAGACTATCTGTAAAAGGAAGTAGTTTTCTCACTAAATTTATTATTTTTATTTTCTTTTTTAGTTTTTTTTTTAAAAATTATGAATGTATAATAACACATCTACAGGAGACTTGGAGAATATGGAACAAAGTTACATATAGTTCTATAATGTATTACAATCATTATTTAAGTAGACATAAACATTTTTAGTTGGAGGTTAGATATAATACTCTCAGAATTATAGAATGAATAGACAGAAGAGTAGAAGCATATAGTAGACCTGAAAACTAATGGCAACTGGGGACCTACATCTTAACTACCTCTCTTAACTACCTTGAAGAATTTAAATTAGTGATTTTTCCCAGAAAATAGAGATTTTTAAAGGAGATAAATTTTGTCTTAGCCTCCCCACCTTATATGGCGGGCTAAACATCAAATTGAAAGTGAAAGTGAAAGTGAAGTCATGTCGGACTCTTTGCGACCCTGTGGACTGTAGCCTATCAGGCTCCTCCGTCCATGTAATCTTCCAGGCAAGAATACTGGAGTGGGCTGCCATTACCTTCACCACGGGATCTTCCCAACCCAGAGATTGAACCCCCATCTCAAACTCCGGTCTCCCTCATTGAGGCCAGACGCTTACCGTCTGAGCCACCAGGGAAGCTCAAATTACTGAACATCTATTCTTCTTGTCTTGTGGATGGTCTATCCTGGGAACCCCAGATCCCTGCCCATTTCTCAGCTTACAATGGAATATATACCTCATTTTACCTTTCTGTCTGAACCTCATGTATGTTAGGCTCTTATATATACAAAATCAATTTTTATTTTACCCTGTTAACCTGTCTCACATTTATTCTTAGATCAGCAGAAGAAACCAGAAGGGCAGAAGAAAATTTATTTTCCTCCTTGAAACTTCCATGGTGGTGGTTGGCAAGGTGGGAGGAGTGACAAGGAACAGAAATGGTATGAAAATGCAGAAAAAATAAGTAGCTTATGAAAATAAAAAGCAGATTGAAATCACTAAATGAATTACACAAGGAGGGCATTAGATGAGGTGGCTTTGGTGCCTTTGTAAGTGAACCGAAACCTAAGCCTGAAATGCCTCAAGGATAAGAAATTGAAACCTAAAGATAACCAATCACAAACAGCCAACAAGCCTTCCCTAAATTAGGCAACTGATTAAGCTATAGCCATCAAATTTCCTGGCTTTGCTTCACTGTCTTCTCTGTTAAAAAGTCTATCCTATAGTTCCTATCAGTAAAGCCCTTCTGAGAGCTTCTAAACACTTTCAGTTGGTGCTGCCAGATTCAAATCATTTTTTGTCCTCAAATAAATGCTTAAAGTGTTAATATGCCTCAGTCTACCTTTTAACAAAATTAAACTTAAGTCACAGAAATATAAAACTATGTCAAGCACAGGCTTCCCTCATAGCTCAGTTGGGAAAGAATCTGTTTGCAGTGCAGGAGACACAAGTTTGATTTCTGGGTTGGGAAAATCCCCTGGAGAAGGAAATGGCAACCCATTCCAGTATTCTTGCCTGGATTATCCCATGGACAGAGGAGCCTGGCAGGCTATAGTCCATGGGGTCACAAGAGTTGGACACGACTTGGCAACTTAACTATGTCAAGCACAATGTGAAATTTAAAAGCAAAGCCTAGATTGGAGTAATGATAGTAAGTAAATAATAACTTGAATAATCTTGAAGTCAAAATATTCCACTGTGTCTACATAAGGACAAAGGAGAAGGAGAAGGCTCCTAATGGAATTATTATTTTCATGAAAAATAAGACTTTTTCCAGAAAAATATGCTTAAAGACACCATAAAACATAGTTAGTAAATTACACAAATGAAAAACATTCTGGAGTCTTCAGAAAATACTGCCCAAATTTCTTTAGAAGATCAAAATGAGTAGTGGAGAATAAAACCTTTTTTAATTAACTGACTTCAAACAATTAATATAAAGAATTAAATTGCTTATTATTTTTGCCCTTATGATCATCAAGACTCATTAAGAAATTATGACCATTCATTATCTTTGTATCAGATAGGAGGTGATGAAAACATTTTAATTGAAGTGAGAAGTTTTAAATAAACATGATTTCTCAAAATATTGGCCATGTAAAATGAGGTTTCATCATTACTTATATTAGTTCATACATGCATTTAAAAGTCAAGTTAAAAGTCCTTTAATAGATATAGAAAATGATTAATATTTAGTGAACATTCTCAAATTATAGGTCTGGTGCTAAGCAATTTATGTCAATTGATATAGTTGATGATTCAGACTAATTTCTCTAATCCAACTTTGATGAGCATAAAGTTCATCTATGTATGGTTATATTTGCTTGTATAACATTTTCACATTGGAGAAAAACGTGTTTTTAAGTGTGTGGTAACATCGGTGTTTTAAGTGGCTTAGAGTTTTTTAACCATTACTCTTGCAGTAACTACGGAATTATACAATTCAGTTTTCATTTTTCCAAAACAGAGAAACTAAATAATATGCAATTTTCAGTATATGTCTTTAACTAATTTTAAAAAAATGCCTCTTTTGCTGCTTTTGGATATGTGGGCCTTCTCAAGTCTAAAGATTTGGCTCACAAGTAATTAGCAGATCCTTTCAGGCTTTGGCTGATTAAAAAATTTGGGGTACCAAGATCATCGCCCTGAAAGCTTACAAACCAGATTAAAAGGCCTTTAAATAAACTGATTTGAGAGTAAGAAAAAAAAAAAAAAAAAACAAGACCGTAAATTTAGTGTATGTCATAAATGCTCTTTCTTTGGGACTTTTAATCAGTCCTAGTACTGTATTAAAAGTTGGAGAAGATAAATCATATCAAATTTAAAATTAATGAAGTTGGGTAGTTAAACATGTTTCAAACAGGTAAAGCTGCTAGTTGTATTAATTGGACTGTTTAAAACAAGCATTCATCTTAAATATGCATGATATTTTATTTCCTGGTTCACATACAAATGAGGCTCACTTACTAAGTGTAGCAATCTTAGAGGTCTGGCATCTTTCTTACCCACTTAGTAGCTATGCCTTACACAATAACTAATTTCAGATTTCATGGGAGTGAAAGGCTATAAACATTTCTGGTTATTAAAATATGAATTTTTATTAGAAGAGTTAAGGAACAAAGTTAAAAATATCCGACTTGACTTTCTACCTAACGAAAGACACCACAAAGGCTCCTTTGACTTAGTATCAAATGTTCACATGACTTCACAATTTGCATCCCCAGAAGTAAGTGGTAAAATCTTTAGAAATGAGAGGAGCATGAGCCAAAGGTGTGCAGACAGGACCTGATTGATCCTAGGATTGAGGCAATATGGAAAGTACTGCTGGGAAGGGCATGCACTCAAAACTGGGAACACCTGTTTGTTATTTCCTTTTAGCAATTGAATTACTTAATAGGAGTGTTTTTCTGCAGTGAAATGAATATACTCAAATGATATCCAAGTACAATAAAGTGTTTAAAGAATTAAAAATAGAATAAATGTTAATTAATGCCATCCCAGAAAGGTAGAGGGAATTCATTCTACAAACATACTTAAGGATCTAACTGCACATAAGGAACCGCACCTTGGTTTTCTGCTCACCACATCCTCTTCCACTGTCTGTTCTCAATCACGGATAGCACATTCTACTTTTCAAAAGTCACACATGACCTGATGCTCCCCTCACGTGTGTACTGTCAGTTACCGATACTTGAAAATAATTTTCATTTCAGATAAAATTGCCCTCATCCTCCCCACTAACTTGTGGTGTGCTGGTGTAATGTCACCCTCCAGGTCTGCATATCTTCTGCATGTGATGACAGAGTCTCCTTAAAAGGACTGTGGTTGAACAAGAGTGGGCCAAATTAGCAAAACATGGATTATTCATATGTTGCCATCTGTAGTCAACTGTATTAAATTTATTCCAGATTTATAATGTGAATGCTTCCGATTAGTCCCATATTGATGGCCATTGGTCCAACTGCATCAGGTTTTACATCTTTATCTTTCTAGAACCAAACGAAAATTCTTTGGGGTTGCTTACATTTAGAATCATCTCATGGTCTACACAAGGAACTTACTGTTCATATTTTACATGCAAAATCATCTCTGTTAGCATACTATTATGACTGACAACATGGGTTTTTGTTTATCAACAATGTTAATTTTGTGATTAATGCAAAGATACTGTTATTAATGTTACTTTCATAAATTAAGAGCAGTTTTTATTTCACAAACACCATGTGTAACTGAAAAAAAAAGGACTGATTTGTGCGTGAATTGAATCCACTTTAATCAATTCTTTCTTTTATTGTTACTAACTCTTTAACTATAGAAACATATTACAGGTGTATATAGTCTATACTATAAGAGAATGGAATATCCCACAAATTATTTTTAAATAATGGAATGTTATTCTATTAACATGGAAATAACTTTAAACACACTGAATATATTTTCTAAATATATTTTCTGTATATTTTCTAAATATACAATATTTAGAAAACATTGTATAGTATACTTACTAAACAGAATATATTGCCATGATTTTAATTTTCTATATGTATTTAATTTGATTGGTGCCATTATTGGACTTCCCAAATAGCACTAGTGATAAAGAATCTGCCTGCCAATACAGGAGACTTAAGAGAAACAGGTTTGATTACTGGGTAGAGAAGATCCCCTGGAGGAGAGCATGGCAACCCACTCCAATATTGCTGCCAGGAAAATCCCATGGACAGAGGAGACTGGAGGGCTATATAGTCCATAGGGTTGAGCAGTGCAAATGTTGCATGGCTGAAGCAACTTAGCATGAACACACAGTGTCATTATTAATGGCCTTGGTTATTAAATTTTGGTTGACTATAGAGTCCCAGTTCAGTAATAGGCCAAGATAGTCTTTCAGAAAATAATAATAATAATATGCAAGAGAATGAGTAAACAACAACAGACTGGGATAAAATATTTACAAAAATCCTGATAAGGGATTGATCCAAATATAGAAAGAACTCTTAAAACTCAACAAAAAGGAACAGACAACCTATGTCTGATGCAGGATACAGCATGCTTGGGGCTGGTGCATGGGGATGGCCCAGAGAGATGTTACGGGGAGGGAGGTGGGAGGGGGGTTCATGTTTGGGAACGCATGTAAGAACTAAAGATTTTAAAATTAAAAAAAAAATTAAAAAAAAAATAAAAAGATTGGCTTAAAATTAAAGAAAAAAAAAAAAAAAACAACAACAACAATGAGCCGAAGACCTTGGTTCAGGGGATACAAAAATCTGCCTGCTATGCCGGAGATGCAGGTTCAATCTCTGGGTTGGGAAGACACTCTGGAGGAGAGCATGGCAACCCACTCCAGTATTCTTGCCTAAAGAAGCCCATGGACAGAGGAGCCTGGGGGGCTACAGTCCAGAGGGTCTCAAAGCATCAGGCATGACTGAAGTGACTGAGTACACACAAAGACCCTAACCGGTGCCTCACTAAAGAAGATACTTTGGGATTGACATACACGTACTACTATATATATAATAGGTAATTAATAAAAAACCTTGCTGTATAACACAGGGAACTCTACTTAATACTCTGCAATGGGCTATACGGGAAAAAATAAAACAAACAAACAGAGTGGATACATGTATATGTACAACTGACACATTTTGTTCTACACCTGAAACTAAAACAACATTGTAAATCAACTATGCTCCAACAATTTAAAAATAAAATATACATATGGAAAATAAATGTAGGAAAAAACTTTATATATCATATGTTTTCAGGGAAATGCAGATTGAAATAACACACTGATTACAATGGCCAAAATATGAAACACTGACACCACCAAGGGTATGGAGCGACAGGCATTCTCATTCATTACTGGTGGGAATGTGAAATGGTCCAGCCGCTTGGGAAGACATTTTATCAATTTCTCACAAAAATAATATTCTTATCACAATTTCCAGGAATCATGCTCCTTGGTATTTACTCAAAGGAGTTGAAAACATTTCAGTTCAGTTCAGTCGCTCAGTCCTGTCTGACTCTTTGCGACCCCATGAATCACAGCACGCCAGGCCTTCCTGTCCATTACCAACTCCCAGAGTTCACTCAGACTCACCATCGAGTCAGTGATGCCATCCAGCCATCTCATCCTCTGTCGTCCCCTTCTCCTCCTGTTCCCAATCCCTCCCAGAATCAGAGTCTTTTCCAATGAGTCAACTCTTCGCATGAGGTGGCCAAAGTACTGGACTTTCAGCTTTAGCATCATTCCTTCCAAAGAACACCCAGGGCTGATCTCCTTCAGAATGGACTGGCTGGATCTCCTTTGCAGTCCAAGGGACTCTCAAGAGTCTTCTCCAACACCACAGTTCAAAAGCATCAATTCTTCTGCTCTCAGCTTTCTTCACAGTCCAACTCTCACATCCATACATGACCACAGGAAAAACCACAGCCTTGACTAGACAGACCTTAGTCGGCAAAGTAATGTCTCTGCTTTTGAATATGCTATCTAGGTTGGTCATAACTTTCCTTCCAAAGAGTAAGTCTCTTTTAATTTCATGGCTGCAATCACCATCTGCAGTGATTTTCGAGCCCCTCAAAATATAGTCTGACACTATTTCCACTGTTTCCCCATCTATTTCCCATGAAGTGGTGCGACCAGATACACAAAACCCTTCACACTTTTGTTCACAGTAGCATGTTGGGGAAAGGAAAGGGTAATTAGTAGAGTACAGAGGATTTTAGGCCAGTGAAGTTACTCTGAATGCTAGAATGATGATAGATTTGTCCAAACCCATATAAGGAACAACATCAAGGGTGAGTCCTTGGGGACTTCTCTGGTGGCCAGTGGTTTAAAATTCTCCTGCTAATGCAGGGGATACGGGTTTGATTTCTGGTCAGGGAAGATTGCAAAGACATACAGCAACTAGGCTCATGTGTCACAACTACTGAAGTCCACGTGCTGAGTGCCGTGACTCCACAATAACAGAAGATATGGCAATGGAATCCCTTGCACTCCAATGAAGTGGAGTTCCCAGTGAAGATCCAATGCAGTCAAAAATCAAGAATTTTTTTTTTTTAAACAGTGAATCCAAATGTAAACTTCTGGACTTTGGTGATAATGATGTATTACAGTACATTCATTATTTGCAACAAATGTACCCCTCTCATGGAGGGTGGCTATGATAATGGGGAAGGCTATGCATATGTGGGGAATAGGGGTCATGTGGGAAATCTCCATATATTTCTTCCTCTTCATTTTTCTATAAACCTAAAACTGCTTTAAAAAATTAAATCTTTTAGAAGAAATAATGTGCTCCCTTAACTTGCCTTAACATTCAATGCCTAGTTAGTCTATTGCACTGAGTGTAAGGTCAGTATAGTTTTTAGAAGATATAATTTGGTTATTCATCCTTAAACTACATGCTATTTATATTTTTATACATGTATGTTTTGTATTACATTCTATACACACACATATATATGCATATTTTATCATCTGAGTTTCAGTGACTTCACATACTTTTGTTTTCTTGTAGGGATATCAATCATCGATCGGTCAGTCCGAGTCTATGCCAGCTCTTTATTTACTGAATTCAACCTGCTGTAGCCAAAATAAAAACAGACAAGGCGCTACAACAGTGTCAATATTGCCATTACTCTTTTAATATTTAGTACATAATGAACAGTGAGCATGTAAGCTGCTATGCAGGAGATAGTCTTATGTCTTCAAAAAGCTTAAAATCTTGGAGAAATAATAAAACATGTCAAGGTCATATGTACCTTCGAAAGTGGACTATGACTGAGAACAGGTGTAAAGAGAGGTTGGGTGTGAAGATATGAAAAGAAAATCTAGAAAAGCTCTATGTGTACTTGAACATTGATGGTTAAGTACAAATCTGGACATTAAAAACAATTCTATGACATATTTCAAAATTCATTCTGTTTTAAATATGATAAAAACCAAATAATTGATGGGATGTATATTGGAAACATTGTCTGGCATTCAGTGTGGTAGTACCTAGAAAGCACAAAAAGAAGCTAGTGTTTGGTACAGAATACATTTTAGTCCACAGGCAAAAACATATCCAACTCCACATCAAAGATAGAAAAGGAAAAGATAAAGTTCAGGTGTAATGCATGGTCCTTGAATAAAATCATTGTTTAGTTGAATATTTTCTTTAATTAAAAAAGTTCAAATATACTACAAGATAGATTATATACCTTGATTATTTTCAAAATAATTTCCTATTGATTTCTAACAAACAAACTCCATGTATTGCTTGTCCAAATGTGTGTTTTCTTATTTGAAAATAGGGTGTTATAGGAAAAGAGAACATATGTGTATGCATGTGTAATGTTATTTACTCACAGTTCAGTAATTAAAACTGTTTCTATACGACACTGTCTTCAATTTTAAAGAAAAGGAGCATCTATTTGTTATTTTAAGGCAGAAAAGAGAAAAACCAAGATGATTGAAAATATAAACAACATTTAGATATGCTAAATACATACTTTGGTTAAAAAATAATCTAACAACTTGAAGTAAGACTTGCTTTACATAACTTATACTGTAGCCAGAGTTGGAATTAACTATTTAATTTCAGTTCCTTTATTCACTTCACAAATAATGCCTCAGTAGTCACTGTGTTTCTTGTAATTATTTGATTTTGATAACGATGGTCCCTGGGAGACACATTTCCAGGGTGTGGAGAATGGATCTATTTAACTATTTAGTCTGAACTTCTGAAACGTTAACATGTGCATGGGTATATGCAAGAATTTCCTGCATATGTTGAGCAAGCATGGACAATATGTTTCATTTCAAAAGGTTTATTGCTTAGATTATACTACAAAATGTTTCTCCTCATATACAGAATAACAAACATCTAAGAATGCATTTGTAAGGTCCCATCAGGATATTTCTAGGGCTTCCCTGGTGGCTCAAATGGTAAAGAATCTGCCTGCAGTGCAGGAGACCTGGGTTCAATTCCTGGGTCAGGAAGATCTGCTGGAGGAGGGAATGGCTATCCCCAAAAAAAGAAATTCAAAAAGGCAAAATGTTGTCTGAGGATGCCTGACAAATAGCTGAGAAAAGAAGAGAAGCTAAAGGCAAAGGAGAAAAGGATAAGATATACCCATTTGAATGCAGAGTTCCAAAGAATAGCAAGGAGAGATAAGAAAGCCTTCCTCAGTGATCAGTGCAAAGAAATAGAGGAAAACAATAGAATGGGAAAGACTAGAGATCTCTTCAAGAAAATTAGAGAGACCAAGAGAACATTTCATGCAAAGATGGGCACAATAAAAGACAGAAATGGTATGGACCTAATAGAAGCAGAAGATATTAAGAAGAGGTGGCAAGAATACACAGAAGAACTATACAAAAAAGATTTAATGACCCAGATACCCACAATGGTGTGATTACTCACCTAGAGCCAGACATCCTGGAATGAGAAGTCAAGGAAAAAAAAAAAAAAACTTTGGAAGGCACCACACAAAAAAAAGACTTAGGAAGCATCACTACAAACAAAGCTAGTGGAGGTGATGGAATTTCAGTTGAGCTATTTCAAATCCTAAAGGACAGTACTGTGAAGTGCTGGACTCAACATGCCAGCAAATCTGAAAAACTGCAGTGTCCACAGGACTGGAAAAGGTCAATTTTCATTCCAATCCCAAAGAGAGGCAATGCCAAAGAATGTTCAAACTACCACACAATTGCACTCGTCTCACACCCTAGTAAAGTAATGCTCAAAATCTTCCAAGCCAGGCCTCAACAGTATGTGAACCATGAACTGAACTTCCAGATGTTCAAGCTGGTTTATATGAACCAGATATCAAATTGCCAACATCCGCTTCATCACCAAAAAAGCTAGTGAGTTCCACAAAAACATCTACTTTAGCTTTCTTGACTATGCCAAAGCCTTTGACGTGTAGATCACAAGAAACTGGAAAATTCTTAAAGAGATGGGAATACCAAGCCACTTTACCTGCCTTCTGACAAATCTGTGTACAGGTCAAGAAGCAACAGTTAGAACTGGACATGGAACAATAGACTGGTTCCAGATTGGGAAAGGAGTATGTCAAGGCTGTATATCATCACACTACTTATTTAACATATATGCTGATTACATCATGTGAAATGCTGGGTTGGATGAAATCAAAATTTCCAGGAAACATATCAATAACCTCAGATATACAGATGACACCACCCTTGTGGAATAAAGTGAAGAACCAAAGAGCCTCATGAAGAAAATGAAAGAGGAGAATGAAAAAGTTGGCTTAAACCTCAACATGGCATCTGGTCCTATCACTTCATGGCAAATAGATGGAAAAACAATGGAAACAGTGACATGCTTTATTTTCTTGGGCTCTAAAATCACTGCAGATGGTGATTGCAGCCATGAAATTAAAAGATGTTTGTTCCTTGGAAGGAAATTATGACCAACCTAGACAGCATATTAAAAAACAGAGACATTAGTTTACCAAAAAAGGTCCATCTAGTCAAAGTTATGGTTTTTCCAGTGGTCATGTATGGATGTGAGAGTTGGACCTTAAAGAAAGGTGAGTGCCAGAGAATTGATGCTTTTGAACTGAGAAGACTCTTGAGAGTCCCTTGGACTGCAAGGAGATCCAACCAGTCCATCCTAAAGGAAATCAGTCCTGAATACTCATTGGAAGGACTGATGCTGAAGCTGAAATTCCAATACTTTGGCCACCTGATGCGAAGAACTGACTCATTGGAAAAGACCTTGATGCTGGGAAAGATTGAAGACAGGAGGAGAAGGGGATGACAGAGGATGAGATGGTTGGATGGCATCACCAACACAATGGACATGAGTTTGAGTAGGCTCCGGGAGTTGGTGATGGACAGGCAAGCCTGGTATGCTGCAGTCCATGGGGTTGCAAAGAGTCGGACATGACTGGGCGACTGAGTTGAACTGAATGGATCCCCTCCAGTATTTTTGCCTGGAGAATTCCATGGACCGAGGGGCCTGGCAGGCTATAGTCTATGGGGTCGTAAAGAGTCAGACACGACTGAGTGACTAACACTTTCACTGCTTCACATCATGATATTTCAGAACATACTTTAGAACTTGACCCTTTCTAATCCCTCACTGTCATCTGTCCAAATTATTATTGAAATTTATTTCTTATAATAGAAATAGTGAACTATTGAAGGTATTTTCTTTCAAGAGTTCTGGATATTTATGTTTGCTGTGATAGAGAAATAAGCATCAACTTAATTCATGGATATGCTTTTTAAAGACTTGGGAGTTACCATGGGAGGAAGTCCACTCACAACAGTGAACACATCTAGACATCTCATTGACTCAGATATGTTTCAACAGAGGCTGGAAAAGTGTGTAGATGAATCCTACAGTAGATATTGCCCTGTCTAGACAGTGAGACCATATCATCTGAGCCCCTTCTGGCACTGTGACCCTGGATAAAGTTATTTGATCAGGCTATGCTCACTTTTCCTCTCCTTTTTGATAGGAATAAAGATAATAATTACTCTGTTAGGTTGTTGAAAGGATTAAATACATAAATTCACCTAAAGATGTTAGAACATGTCTATACAGAATAAACATTAAATAATGTCAACTATCACAGTGATTTTTAAGCCTCAAAACTTTATGCTCAGTTGAAAATAACTATGAAAAGCTAGCTAGCAATATTCCCCAGTAACATTTCTTATAAACATCATGCTGTAACAACTATTGTGCATTTATTTGACACTATATTTTACATCCATTGTTTGATAACCATCATTTCTTTAAAAACAAAGTAGGAAAAAAAGAAAACTAAAAAAAAAATAAAAACAAAGTAGGGCAGGTGTTCTTATTCTCTACAAGCCAAGAAACTAAAAATCAAAGTGATTAGCTTATCTGCTTAAAGTAACATATCCAGGACTTAAAACCCAGGATCCCAAGTCATCTGATTCTTATCCAAGACCAGTTTTGTTTTGTTTTTTTTTTTTTTCCCCACTAACTTCTTCTTCTTCTTTTTTTTTTGAATCTTTTAGCTTGTTGTATTTTGTTTTACTGTTTATTCCTCTCTGTCTCTGTCTATTTCTGTCTCTGCCTCTCTCTCTCTCCTTTTTTCTCCCTTCTCCCCATCCACCAGAGGGTAGTGGGGACTGGCAGAGGCATACAGTATAAAATTATTTTTCCTTAAAATTGTATTGAATGTTTTTGAATATTGTTTAGACCAGTAGATATTATTTGTTTGTTTTTCTTGAGGATGGGATATAACTCACCAAAAATAAGTGAAAGCAAATAGTTTGGAGTTTAGTGAATCCTGATTATCTGAACTTCTCACTTTATGCAAAAGAAAATGAAGAAGGTGAAAAACCTTTGGAGCCCTGTTTTGTGAGAACTTCTGAAAAAACAAATCAGGAAGAATTCAAGTTGAATTAGACTTTCTTCCAGTTTTATTAACATAATAAATAAACACACCAAAATATTTTTAATAATTATTTTCATCAACAAAAGGTAGAGCTTAAAAAAGTATTTTATTCTCGATTTCTTCTATACAATTTTAATCTTCACATTTAAAATGTATTCATTTCATGTATAATTGAATTGACTTGTTAATAATTTCTCCAAAGACCAAATTAAATCTATAAAGAATAGTAGGACTGAATGTTGTATCATAGAGCATGTCATTAACTTGAACTAAGACACAGTCTTAAATCAAAGACTGAATCAGATTTCACAAACTCCATATATCCACCTTCTATGAAAACTTGAGACAGAGAGTTTAATTAATATTTGCATATAAACTCAGGTTAAACTGTTTTTGTAAACCACAAGTATGCAGGACTATTATAGATTTTTCAAACAATACATCCACTTTATCATAATTAAACAAAATTGTATTTACTTAAACAGTGTTGTCTAATAGTTCATTTTTGAAATATTCATTAATCTGTAGTACAGATTCATTTAAGACAAATTAGAAATCTAGGAAATTGCATGTATTTGCAGATTCATTATAACTTACTATTGTGATGGAAAATAATGAATTTAGGTTTATTATCAGACTTTTTCTTTACTAAAGGAATAACATTTTTATGTGACAATCTATATTATTTCAGGATAGTTGAAAAAGTATAGAGTTTAGAGAGAAAGTGGAAGTTCACACTGGTTACCATACAACCACCTATCTGTCACTTGTATTAAAAGTATTATGACGAGCATAGAAGTTACAGAGTTTGAATCATGAAATTAATATAATTAATTTAGTCTGTTGTTTTAGTGACTGAAAATTCAGTTACATTCAGTCATACAATGCAGATAAATTAAGTAGGGAAAGTGACAAAGATGCAAGGATTTTTAGAATCAAGAAAGAAAAGAGAAGAGAAAAATGTTGCAACAGGGATCAAAAAAGTAATACTGAGTCACTTGTTTTGTAAAAGCTTTCTACAGGGTTGAAAATACAGAGGAGGTTTTGTACTGCTATAATCTTATAATCTTCTGCCTCTTTGAAAAAAGAATAAACAAATTCTCCTACTTCTTTATTATTTACTGGGCTTACTAATTCATTGAGGGGGGCTTTTAATCCTATAATGACAGACATTTTTATTTATTTAAATTTGGAGAAGTATTTACCTGAAAATATTTGAGAAGTGGTAGAGGGTTCGCCTCTTGCCATAGGAATTAAACTCTGTGAGGTCAGGAATATTTGTCTATTCCATTGATTGTTGTATCAGTGGTGTTTTAGGTACCAGGCACTAAAGAAGTACTCGAAATATTTGTCAAATTAATGAATATTGAGCTGTTTTCACTTGTATAATCAAGTTAATTTTCTAAGGTGGCTCTTCTTAGAAAAATATTGCAGTTTTAAAATGAAAAATTTCACTGACCAAAGTAATATTCTGAAAAAAATGAACAAATGCAAAGCTTGCTTTGTGAAAATAGTTAGTATATCTATAGTCATCCACACTAAAGATAATGATTACAATGCCATCCTACTCCTGAAGTTTTTGTAGATGGCAATTGAGTATAAATGTGAAATGGCTTACTAGTTCTACAACATGAAAAATGTTCTTTCCACTTGGCATGCCATACGTTTTTCTTTTTTTCTTTCTTTTTTTTCCTGGCTGTTAGAGTCTTAGTTGTGGCGCGTGAGCTCCGTAGTCGTGGGGCATGTGCTTAGCTGCCCTGAGGCATGTGGGATCCTATCTCCTTGACCAGTGATCAAACCTGCAACCCCATTCTTAGCTACTGGACCACCAGGGAAGTCCCTGAATTTTCTTTTAACAACATAATTTGAAGAGAAATTCCCTCTGCATTCTTAGTTATACAGTAGGCACTCACAGACTAAATGGACAGCAGTTTGTCAGGAGTTTGTTGTACTTTTAATACAAGTGACAGATAGGTGGTTGTATGGTAACCATTGTGAACTTCCACTTTCTCTCTAAACTCTGTACTTTTTCAACTATCCTGAAATAATATAGATTGACACATAAAAATGTTATTCCTTTAGTAAAGAAAAAGTCTGATAATAAACCTAAATTCATAACTTTCCATCACAATAGTAAGTTATAATGAATCTTCAAATACATGCAATTTCCTAGATTTCTAATTTGCCTTAAATGAATCTGTACTACAGATTAATGAATATTTCAAAAATAAACTATTAGACAACACTGTTTAAGTAAATACAAACTCAGAGATAGGGAAGGATAGGGAAGCCTGGCCTACCGCAGTCCATGGGGTCACAAGGAGTCGAACACAACAAAAGAGACTGAACAACAACAGCAAAGAATTTTGTAGATGGGAAATTTATACCATAATTTTAATAAGTGTATCTCCATCTCAAATTTAGCAAAGCCCAATAACAGTGGTGTTCCTTATCAAAAGTACTGGAAAAACCACAACAGAGGCAAACATGAAAGATCTGAAGCACACTGTGTTACTGTGAATACCCAAA
Organism: Ovis aries; assembly: GCF_016772045.2. NCBI lineage: Eukaryota > Metazoa > Chordata > Mammalia > Artiodactyla > Bovidae > Ovis > Ovis aries. The sequence continues at coordinate 141,281,232 of NC_056054.1, forward strand.
AGGGAACATGCCACACAGTATTTAAAAGATATACTTTCAGACAAATAATGTATGATTTCACTTATATGTGGAATATAACAAAACAAAATAAGTGAACAAAACAAAAAAGGGGGAGTAGATTGAGAGGTATTGATTCAAACTTTCAGTTGCAAAATAAATGAGTCACAGGTATAAAATGTACAGTGCGGGGAATAAAGTCAATAATTATATAGTATCTTGCATAATGACATATTGTGACTAGACTTATGGTGACCACTTGAAATGCATTGAAATACCACATCACTAATGCTGTATAACAGTAACTAACATGTTATAGGTCAATTATGCTTCAAAAAAATAAACAAAATCATAGAAAAAGAGATCAAGATTTGTGATTATCAGAGGCAAGGGGTTGGGTGAAGGTAGAACTGGATGAAGGTGATCAAAAGGTACAAACTTCCGGGTATAAGATAAATAAGTACTAGGGACATAATGGAATTAGCACTCCTATATAACATACATGAAAAGCGTAAGTCCTAAGTGTTCTCATCACACACAAGATTTTTTTTCTATATCTTTAATTTTGTATCTATATGAGATGATGGCTGTTCACTAAACTTATTGTGGTACTAATTTCATGATATATGTAAGTTAAACCATTATGCTGTACACCTTAAACTTATACAGGATAATGTGTCAATTATATCTCAATAAATCTGGAAGAAGAAACAAACCAAATAAAAAGTAGTAAAATGAAAAAAATGAAAGATTTATTTTCATGGGCTATCTCATTTAGAATAAAGCTACACTGAGTTTATCATTAATGATAATGAGTCAATAAAATGAACTATTTGACCAAAATATTTCCTTTGAATATGATTTTTTCCATCATGGTAGGCAGTGCTAATTTTTCCAATCAAGTCATTTCTCTACAATCATTTTTATGATCACAGTATGGCAGATATCACATGATCCGTCCACCCTCAGAAATTTGGGAGACCATCAGCAGCAACCACCATCTACACAGCTACCTTGATTCTCAAAAAGCTTTCAAGCATTTTCTACCACAATGTACACATGGTGTTAGTTGCTGTTTATGGCATTCCCCTTGCTGATTTTTTATGCTGGCCATTTATTTAATTAAAAAGATTTTGTGTAGGTGAGGTAGGAGGTGGCAGGAATTCTTTTCCATTCCTGATTTTTTTTCCCCTATAAAACAATCCAGGCCTCTCTCCTTTTAGTCAGTCTTTCCAGTGACCTAATCTGATTGATAGGTTTGCAAGAAAAAAATTTCCACACATAAATTAATCCCCTCTGCTACTCTATTTTTTTGAAGATGATCTTCCTACAAGAAGAGGTTTCTACAGTAAAACGGGCCCGTTACAGAGGAGACCTAGATTTTCTAGTCCAAATGGGTGAATAAGTTTCTCTGATTCTGAGGTTACTATGAAAAAGTCTGTGTAGCTATTGATATAAGCTAAATCCTCCAATCTAGTCTTTAACCACAACAAATGTGATTTTTTAGCCTGCCATCTGCCTCCTATTTCCCTTCCTTTGCCTTATTTCACAGTTGGCTCAGAACTCAAAGTAGCCTGTAGGGTGTGTGCATTTCTATCAGATCTCTTAAGGACCCCTGAGATCTACTGAAGAAAAATCAGCCTGTGGAATTTTGCTTCACTTGCAAGCTGAAATAGATTCAATATTCGGTTATGAGTTGGTTCATTTTCCATGGTCTCTTTAGACAATTTTTAGTATTATTTACATTACTTTGCCAACAAATGTCCATCTAGTCAAGGCTATGGTTTTTCTTGTGGTCATGTATGGATGTGAGAGTTGGACTGTGAAGAAAGCTGAGCACCGAAGAATTGATGCTTTTGAACTGTGGTGTTGGAGAAGACTCTTGAGAGTCCCTTGGACTGCAAGGAGATCCAGCCAGTCCATTCTGAAGATCAGCCCTGGGATTTCTTTGGAAGGAATGATGCTAAAGCTGAAAGTCCAGTACTTTGGCCACCTCATGCGAAGAGTTGACTCATTGGAAAAGACTTTGATGCTGAGAGGGATTGGGGGCAGGAGGAGAAGGGGACGACAGAGGATGAGATGGCTGGATGGCATCACTGACTTGATGGATGTGAGTCTGAGTGAACTCCGGGAGTTGGTGATGGACAGGGAGGCCTGGCATGCTGCAATCCATGGGATCACAAAGAGTCGGACACGACTGAGTGACTGAACTGAACTGATTGTGTCATATGTCATTTGAGGTCACAGTTTCCTTTGCAACTGTTTATTGCAGTACTGAAGGGATAACTGATGCTTTTCTTCACACATGAACATTACTGATAAATAATAACAAGCAGATACTGTGTATAGTTGTGGATCTTTTCTACCCATATTGCTGGATTTACTTTCTCTTCCCAGTTTCCTTACTGTCAGTGGCAAGCAGCTATGAGATACTTGGCCTGGATTTGAACTGTAGTCTGTGAGTCAAGAAGAGCAAACCTCACCAGACCACACGAAGGTCAGACACAGGCTTTGGCATCGTTAGTGCCATGAGTCAACTAACTGAGCTAATTAACCACAGATGCACAATTATTGTCAACTGATTCCAATTCTTGAAGAACTATAGGTTGACAAATAGTAGGACAAACTTGAATGTGTTATATTAAATATATTTAATATATTTAACCTAAGGAAGTTAAAAAATATCTTTCTTTTTTTCCTGGAAATCTTAACACCATTGTAGTAACTGCATCCAAATAGAAAATGAATTCAGAATAGAAAGGACACAGGTGCCTCCCTCCTCCTTACCCACCTATCTCTCTTTCTTTCTCTCACACACACGCACTCTCCCTCACATACACATACCATCACACATTTACAAATGTCCAGTGGCATATATAAGCTCTCCCATTGATAATCAGTATTCTATAGTTACTTCTGCAACATGGTTTTGATCAGTGCTCTTGGTTTGGACTACCAATTTCTCTTATTTATAGAGCAGTTCTCTAATTTATTCCCAAAGATCCTCATATCCCACTTTTTCTCCACTCACTGTTCTTTTATTTCTCTTCTCTGCATTCTCTCTTTCTACTCTACACAGACTGATGGGCACAATCCTTTCCTGACAGCAGATACAATTTCTTAATCCAAAAAAAGCAGGAAGCAAAATAAATCTAGTAAAATCATTTTTAGTGAATCATCATTACTAATCAAGTCCTGAGAATATACATCTTGTGACTAGCAACTATATTTTATTATTAATTATATTGTTAAAATATATCTGTATATAAATAAATAAATAAAAATTAATTGGCTCCTCCACAATGATTAAGATGCTTGCAAGACCTACACTACATTGTAAGTTGTTAGCAAGAAGCAGAATTGCCATGGACTTCCAGAAATTCCTTTTTCCTATTTTGTTCTCCACTTAAAGACAATGAGGACATTTGTGTCATTTAATTTTTAAAAGTACATATTCTTTTTTCTCACTTATTCTCTGAATGAAAATTGAAACATAATACAAAAAAATATAACATGAAATTTGGGTATAGTTTCTCACAATGACTTTAAAAAAATTTATATGAACTTTCCCCATGGAAATAAATTATTTACATGAGGAATTTTCAGATAAACTTCAAGGTCATATTTTAGAGTCCGAATTTCAAGTTCCTGGTTTGAATCTACCCCAACTTGACTTGCATTAATTCAGCATAATTAGACTTTTTTTAAAAACAGATCTATTTTAAGGCTTTATATTTATTTATTTTTTCTTTCAGTATGGTGCAATCTGGTGCAACCAATTCTTGATCTTTACATTTTGATTTGATATCTTAAATATGTTTTATACTTGTCTACTTTATAGTATTCATTTCCTGAAGTAGTCATTAAAAATATCAAAACACATTAAACATTGCTATATGTTTTCTTCATCATTTGCTATTTTTGGTGTTACAAGAAGCTTGTGTTCCTTCTCCCTCCATGATTTGGCATAACTTCACGTCTATCATCTTGATGTTGCCATCTAAACTATTTACAACTTCTCTTCATCATAAGAAGAAAAGATATTTTTCTTTTCTTTTTTAAGTAAGCAATCCCCATGTTGATGTTGTTGGTGCTATTTAGTTGCTCAGTCATGTCCGACTCTTTTGCAATCTCATGGACTGTAGCCCAACAGGCTCCTCCGTCCATGGAATTCTCCAGGCAAGAATATAGTAGTAGGTTGCCAGCTTCTTTTTCAAGGGATCTTCCCAATCCAGCGATTGAACCTGTGTCTCTTACATTGCAGGCAGATTCTTTACCACTGATCCAACAAGAAGCCTGTCATACTGTTGATGAGTAAGTTTTAATTATCATTATGTTTGTGGGCAAAGAACAGATAAATTGGCTCCAAGCAGTGAACTCTCTATATAGTTTAAATCAATTTCCCGCTTCTCTCAAGCTCTCTTATGCATTTTAGACTGAAGGGGAATTAGGCTACCTGTGAGGATCATCAGTTCAGTTCAGTTCAGTCACTCAGTTGTGTCCGACTCTTTGCGATCCCATGAATCACGGCACGCCAGGCCTCCCTGTCCATCACCAATTCCTGGAGTTCACTCAGATTCACGTCCATCGAGTCAGTGATGCCATCCAGCCATCTCATCCTCGGTCGTTCCCTTCTCCTCCTGCCCCCAATCCCTCTCAGCATCAGAGTCTTTTCCAATGAGTCAACTCTTCACATGAGATGGGCAAAGTACTGGAGTTTCAGCTTTAGCATCATTCCTTCCAAAGAAATCTCAGGGTTGATCTTCAGAATGGACTGGTTGGATCTCCTTGCAGTCCAAGGGACTCTCAAGAGTCTTCTCCAACACCACAGTTCAAAAGCATCAATTCTTCCATGCTCAGCGTTCTTCACAGTCCCACTCTTACATCTATACATGACCACAAGAAAAACCATAGCCTTGACTAGATGGACCTTAGTAGGCAAAGTAATGTCTCTGCTTTTGAATATACTATCTAGATTGGTCATTACTTTTCTTCCAAGGAGTAAGCGTCTTTTAATTCCATGGCTGCAGTCACCATCTGCAGTGATTTTGGAGCCCAAAAAAATAAAGTCTGACACTGTTTCCACTGCTTCCCCATCTATTTCCCATGAAGTGATGGGACACCAGAGCTCTAATACAGTTTTTATTCAGACAAATATGACTCAGAAAGTGAAGTCTTATACATCTCTTTAAAAAGTGAAAGGCTTACACTGCCCACCGAAAATTCTTAGAGATTTTCAAATATGGTTCACTAATGAATTTTAAGATACAAGTTATAATCACAAGATTCAAGAAGCCCTAAAAATACTTGCTGTATTATATAAAAGTCAGACAATAATTTACTTATATCTCTATAATTCTTCCATGACTGAGATGTAGACATAATATACAGTAGTACACTGGAATCATGGATTATGGGTTGCAGCAATATAACTGATTGAATATCTGTTATGTAAATAACATTCCTATTAGAGAGGTAGAGAGGGCAAAAATAGACAAATAGATACACAGAGATTTGGTATAAAGTTGTATAAGTGTCCAAGAGGATAATGCATATTAAAAGCACTCTCTTGAGCTAGCAAAACAACTTGGATCACTTAATTGTCAATTTACTGATATAAGGAAATTAGTTGCTAAAGCAGCAGGACAAATAGAATTGACAAGATGCAGATACAATGTATATAACATTTATCATGTCAAAACCATCCTGTATTGACCCCCTTAGTCAAGGTAAAGGACATTCTAAGTAAAGCTGGTATAGAACGGTTTCAATTTTAAAATCAAACAATACAGAAAGTAGGCATAGAGGGAACATGCCTCAACATAATTAATGACATATATGACAAACCCACAGCTAACATCATCTTCAGTGGTGCAAGTCTGAAAGCATTCCCTCGAATATCATAAACAAGACAAGGATACTCACTCTTACCATTTTACTCAACATAGTTTGGGAAGTCCTAGCCATAGCAGTCAGAGAAGAAAAGGAATCTAAATTGGAAAGGAAAAAGAAAAACTGCCAGGGTCTGCAGATGACATGATACTATACATAGAAAATCCTAAAGCTGCCACAAGAAAACTACTAGAGCTCATCAATGAATGAGAAAAAGTTGCAGGATACAAAATGAATATCTATTGCATTTCTATACACTGAGTGAGGCATCAGAAAGAGAAATTAAGAAAACAATCTCACTTCTATCAAATCAAAAAGAATAAAATACTCAGGAATAAACCTACCTAAGGGGGCAAAAGGTCTGTACTCTAAAATCTGTCAGATGTAGATAAAAAAAAACTGAAGACTACACAAACAGATGGAAAAAATATATTGTATTTTTGGATTAGAAGAATAAATATTGTTAAAATGGCTACACTGCCCAAAGCAACCTACAGATTCAATGCAATCCCTGACAAGTTGCCAATGGCATTTTTTCACAGAACTGAAACAAACATTTTTTAAATTTTTACAGAAACACAAAAGACCCTGAATAGCCAAAATATCTTGAGAAAGAAGAACAAAGCAGGAAAAATCATGTTCCTTGACTTCAGACTCATTTTATAGGTACATTAGTCAACACCATATGGTCCTAGCACAAAATAGACACATAGATCAATGGGACAGAATAGAAAGCCCAGAAAAAATCCAAACACTTGTGGTCAGTTAATCTACAGCAAAGGAGATAAGTATATACAATGAAAAAAAGACAATGTCTTCAATAAGTGACTCTGGAAAAATTGGGCAGTACATGTAAAAGAATGAAATTAGAACACTGTCTAACACCATATACAGAAATAAACTCAATATGGAATAAAGATTTAAATGTTAGACTGAATACCATAAACTCCTAGAGAAAAACATAGATAGGACAGTCTTTGACATAAAATACAGCAATAATGTTTTGAATTTGTCTCCTAGAGTAACGAAAACAAAAACAAAGTTAAACAAATGGGACCTAATTAAACTTAAAAGCTTCTGCTTAGCAAAGGAAACTATACACAAAAGAAAAAGACATCTATGGAATGGGAGAAAATATGTGCAAAGTGACACAGAATTAATTTTGAAAGACACAAACAGCTCTTACAACTCAACAACAACAACAACAAGAAACCAAAAACCCCATTTCAAAAATAGGTAGACAACTAAAATAGGCATTTCTCCAGAGAAGACATACAGATGGCCAACAGGCACATGAAAAGATGCTCAGCATCACTAATTATTAAAGAAATGCACATTAAAACTAAAATCAGTTATTAGGTATTACCTCACACCAGTCAGAAAGTCCATCATCAAAATGTTCATGGATATATGCTGGTGAAGGTGTGGAGAAAAGGGAACCCTTGTACACTTCTGGTGGGAATGAGAATTGGTACAGCCACTATGGAAAACAGTAGGGAGATTCCTTAAAAAAACTAAAAGTATAACTACCATATGATCCAGCAACCGCACTCCTATACATATATCCAGAGAAAACTGTAACTAGAAAATATACATGAATCCATTGTTCATAGCAGTGCTACTTACAGTAGCCAATATAAGGAAGGGACCTAAATGTCTATCAACAAATAAATAGAGAAAGAAGATGCGGTATATACTTACAATGGAATATTACTCAGTTAAAAAAGAATGAAATATTGCCATTTGCAGCAACATGGACGGACCTAGAGATTATCATACTAAGTGAAGTAAGTCAGACAAAGACCAATATATGATAAAACTTAAATGTAGAGTCTAAAAATGGTACAAATGAACTTATATACAAAACAGATATAGATTCACAGACATAAAAACAAACTTACAGTTAAACTTACAGTTAACAAAGGGAAAAGGAATGTGAGTGATACATTTGAAATTTGGGATTAACATATACTGACCAAGGAAAAAAACAGAATGGGAAAGACTAGAGATCTCTTCAAGAAAATTAGAGATACCAAGGGAACATTTCATGCAAAGATGGGCTCGATAAAGGACAGAAATGGTCTGGACCTAACAGAAGGAGAAGATATTAACAAGAGGTGGCGCAAATACACAGAAGAACTGTACAAAAAGATCTTCACAACCAAGATAATCATGATGGTGTGATCACTCACCTAGAGCCAGACATCCTGGAAGGTGAAGTCAAGTGGGCCTTAGAAAACATCACTACAAACAAAGCTAGTGGAGGTGATGGAATTCCAGTTGAGCTATTTCAAATCCTGAAAGATGATGCTGTGAAAGTGCTGCACTCAATATGCCAACAAATTTGGAAACTCAGTAGTGGCCGCAGGACTGGAAAAGGTCAGTTTTCTTTCCAATCTCAGAGAAGGACAATGCCAAAGAATGCTCAAACTACCGCACAATTGCACTCATCTCACACGCTAGTAAAGTAATGCTCAAAATTCTCCAAGCCAGGCTTCAGCAAAACATGAACCGTGAACTTCCAGATGTTCAAGCTCGTTTTAGAAAAGGCAGAGGAACCAGAGATCAAATTGCCAGCATCTGCTGGATCATCGAAAAAGCAAGAGAGTTCTAGACAAATACCTATTTCTGCTTTATTGACTATGCCAAAGCCTTTGACTGTGTGGATCACAATAAATTGTGGAAAATTCTGAAAGAGATGGGAATACCAGGACACCTGACCTGCCTCTTGAGGAACCTACATGCAGGTCAGGAAGCAACAGTTAGAACTGGACATAGAACAACAGACTGGTTCCAAATAGGAAAAGGAGTACATCAAGGCTGTATATTGTCACCCTGCTTATTTAACTTACATGCAGTACATCATGAGAAATGCTGGGCTGGACGAAGCACAAGCTGGAATCAAGATTGCCAGGAGAAACAACAATAACCTCAGATATGCAGATGACACCATCCTAATGGCAGAAAGTGAAGAGGAACTAAAGCCTCTTGATGAAAGTGAAAGAGGAGAGTGAAAAAGTTGGCTTAAAGCTCAACATTCAGAAAACGAAGATCATGGCATCTGGTTCCATCACTTCATGGGAAATAGATGGGGAAACAGTGGAAACAGTGTCAGACTTTATTTTGGGGGGCTCCAAAATCACTGCAGATGGTGACTGCAGCCATGAAATTAAAAGACGCTTACTTCTTGGAAGAAAAGTTATGACCAAACTAGATAGCATACTAAAAAGCAGAGACATTACTTTGCCAACAAAGTTCCATCTAGTCAAGGCTATGGTTTTTCCTGTGGTCATGTATGGATGTGAGAGTTGGACTGTGAAGAAAGCTAAGCGCTGAAGAATTGATGCTTTTGAACTTTGATGTTGGAGAAGATTCTTGAGAGTCCCTTGGACTGCAAGGAGATCCAACCAGTCTATTCTCAAAGAGATCAGCCCTGGAATTTCTTTGGAAGGAATGATGCTGAAGCTGTTTGGCCACCTCATGCGAAGAGCTAACTCATTGGAAAAGACTCTGATGCTGGGAGGGATTGGGGGCAGGAGGAGAAGGGGACGACAGAGGATGAGATGCCTGGATGGCATCACTGACTCGATGGCTGAGTGAACTCCGGGAGTTGGTGATGGACAGGGAGGCCTGGCGTGCTGCGATTCATGGGATTGCAAAGAGTTGGACACGACTGAGAGACTGAACTGAACTTACCATTATGCACAGAGTTGGGACACAACTGAAGCGACCTGGCAGCAGCAGCAGCAGCATGCATAGAACAGAGAAGCAACAAGGACCTACTTGATCTGTATTCAGTACTTCCAATATCTTTTAGTAACCTATATAGGAAAATAATCTGATAAAGATAAGTATATATGTATCTGAATCACTTTGTTGTGCACTTGAAACATTATAAATCAACTATATTGCAATTAAAGATAAAATCGAATAAAACAAAAACAGCAGCAATAACAACAGTAAAACACTGTTTTTCTAATATTCCCCTTCTAATTACAAGATGAGTCTTATCCTTCGAATGGGCAGGAAAGAAAATTTCCCATTTTATGTAAAAAATCATCATGCTTGTATTGCTGAACTCCATCACATAAATGAACTCTAAATACATTCTAATTAATGAGCACAGTATGAATTAGTATTTTAAAAGTGAAAATGTAATCCTTTGTTTTCATAAGATTTATATAAGCATCAATCTCATATCTTCATTAAATATGCTATCAGTCTAATTTGGAGTCTGGATTCTGACTACAGAATTAGTGAAAAGGCCTTCTTAGACATAGAGCTCAAAAAGAAATTCTGTCAGCTTAACTTTTTTCCATCTTTCTGATAGCTAGCTTACCCTCCATATTACACAGATGGATTGGTTCAGCTGTTCAGTAAATGGTATTTATTATACTGTTGGGGGATAGTATGCATTATATACCTTCTGCCTTCTATTTCATAGCTACAGATTTCAGTCCTAAGCCATCACTGGGTCACTAACCCTTGCCAAAAATCTCAAAATACTTGCTGTTGCATTTTTGAGATAGTTAAAAGCATGCTAAAGCTGAAACTTCAGTACTTTGGCCACCTCATGCGAAGAGTTGACTCATTGGAAAAGACTTTGATGCTGGGAGGGATTGGGGGCAGGAGGAGAAGGAGATGACCGAGGATGAGATGGCTGGATGGCATCACTGACTCGATGGACATGAGTCTGAGTGAACTCCGGGAGTTGGTGATGGACAGGGAGGCCTGGCGTGCTGTGATTCATGGGGTCGCAAAGAGTCGGACACGACTGAGCGACTGAACTGAACTGAAAAGCATGTTTGGTTAAGGAAATTATACTGCCACTGTTGGAAAATAATTCAAAGTACATGTCCTTAGTGGAGACGAGGAGGTTGTACTACCTTCTGTATAGACAGGGCAATGTGGATTTTTAATAATGCCTTTAAGAGATAAGGAATGCATTAATGAAAACATATTTTGCTCAAAGCACTAAACCAACAACCTTCAGACCAAACATATGAGGGCATTTATAAGATTAAAATATTGATATTTAATGTTATCATAAACTAAATGCCTCAGGTATCCTCCGTTTTCATGCCATTCTAATTCCCACCACCTGAAGCTAAAAGCTTGTCACTCATTTCACACCTGCAACATTGCAACTCTTTCCAATGGACTTTCATGGCTCCAGGCTGCCTCTCGCCTGTCTTTCCACACTCCAACAGTCACCGACATATTGCATACCATTTCCAGACTAATCCATGCTAAATGCTGCTTTCATCATACTTTGCTTAAAAATCACTTACAGAGTTCTCTTTCAAATGACACCAAAGACAAACTTTTCTATCTAGATGTCACAACCATATATAAATTGTTTCCATCATTCTCAACTAAATTTATTTGTTTAGATTCATCAACAAATACTTCAGGATCACCTTCACACTGTCTCATTAAAAGTCACGACTTTTGGAAACTGCCTTCTTTTGTTCATGATATTCACTTCACATAAAATGCCTTCCACTTTTACCCTTGTCTCATTAACAAAGTTCTATATAGTCCACATTATAATCCTGAGGCTTTAGGAAGAACTCTCTTATTATTGCCACTATCATTAGGCCCCATCTCCTCCCAACTCTTCTATCCCTAATAACACTTCCTGGTGATAAAGTTTTTTATCAGTCAAAGTTCTCTCATGTGTTTCAGATACATTTCCATAATTATAATACAGTTAGAGAGAGGTACTGTATTAATTATTTTGCATTCTTTTACTTTGGGCTTAGAAGGAAAGCTATAACAAACCTAGTGAAGTTAAAAGTCGCTCAGTCATGTCCGACTCTTTGCGACCGCATGGACTATACAGTTTATGGAATTCTCCAGGACAGAATACTGAAGTGGGTTGCTATTCCCCTCTCTAGGGGATCTTCCCATCCCAGGGATCAAACCCAGGTCTCCCACATTGCAGGTAGATTCCTTCCCAGCTAAGCCACCAGGGAAGCCCAAGAACATTGGAGTGGGTAGTCTATTCCTTCTCCAGGGGATGTTCCCGACCCAGGAATTGAACTGGGATCTCTTGCATTGCAGGTGGATTCTTTACCAGCTGAGCTACCACAAACTTAACAGCGTATTAAAAAGCAGAGATATCACTTTGCTGGCAAAAGGTCCGTATAGTCAAAGCTATGGTTTTTCCAGTAGTCATTCCGTATTTGAGAGTTGGACTACAAAGAAGGCTCAAGAATTCTTGCTTTTGAATTGTGTTGCTGGAGAAGATTCTTGAGAGTCCCTTGGACTTCAAGGAGATCAAATTAGTCAATCCTAAAGGAAATTAAACCTGAATAGTCATTGGAAGGACTGATGCTGAAGCTGAAGCCCAGTACCTTGGCCACCTACTGTAAGGAGCTGACTCATTGGAGAAGACCCTTATCCTGGGAAAGATGGAAAGCAAAAGGAGAAGGGAGTGGCAGAGAATGAGATGGTTAAGCTCTGGGAGATAGTGGAAGACAAGGAGCCCAGTGTGCTCCAGTCCATTAGGTCACAAAGAGTCAGACATGATTTAGTGAGTGAACAATAACAAAATCTTTTACTTTATCATGAAAACTATACTAAAATATAGCAAGCACTTAGAAATTACTGATGAATTGTAGTGGATATTCTTAGAGCAGGAAAAAAATTAGAGCGTTATATTCCTGCTTAGGTCAGAATTCATAAAACATTTTCTTCATGATTTTCCAGTCATTGAAATGGTGTTTAAGACATAACAAAATTTTTTTCTTTGCTATAAAAGCTAAAATTTGCCACATGGTACTAACTTTTAAAAAGTAAATCTCTCATGTATAAAACTTGAATTTCCATAGATATGCAACAGAATATTTTAGAACCATGAGAAAACAGGTAAATAAAAATTGTTGCCAACTCAAACTGCTGCTGTTGTTACTTAGGCACTCAGTCATGTCTGACTCTTTGGGACACATGGATAGTAGCAGTCCATGTGGTTTCCCAGGCAAGAATACTGGAGTAGATTGCCATTTCCTTCTCCAGGGAATCTTTCAGACCCAGGGATCAAATTTGCGTCTTGCACTGCTGACAGATTCTGTAACACTGAGCCACAGAGAAGCCCCAACTCAAAGTGTATACCTGCACAAAAATGTCAAAACTACATGAACTCCCAAATACTACACATCATTTAAGGTTTTTCCTATTTACTCAAAACTTTAGCATATTTGTATTAAAAGGGAACTTGGCAAAAAATGTACCTTTAATAACTCTTTATTAAAGCAGATTTTGAATTTCTGAAGGAATTCTATTTTCTTTCTGATTCTTTTCATTCTCCTAAATGGAATAATCCAGCAATTAAATTATTTTTAAAGCATTGTGATGGAAAGATCAATTCTTGTTAAATTGCACTGATGAGTATTGGATAAATTCAAGCATTTTGAAAGCTTTTTATCCTTTTGTAAAAAAAATGTTTATTATTTTGCCTATGTCTTTAAATGCTGTTTGTAATTCTAGAAATCAGCTCCCATTAGAATTATTATAGAATTTTTATATACTTACAAGAAATTGCATTCTAAAATTCAAAAGGTATAACAATTGTATTTTTCCATTAATACTTTTAAAAGGGGATCACTGGTAAATTATCCTTACCAATCAAAAAAACAACAGGTAGCCCAGGAGAAGCTCTCCTACATGAGATTTCTAATTCCTCTGGATCTTGTTACTTTGTTCACACAGCTCTGTCCTGCCCCTTGTAGTTTGAGGGTCTGATCTGCCTAATCTAGCACCTTTGTATGTATGATGTTTGAAGAGGGAGTCATTGAATACTGGTAACACATTGACAATATTAACATTAATAACATTTTATCAAATGGATAATAATAATTTATTAATATTTCTCATAGTAATAGTGAGATGTCTAGGGCACTGGAAAGAAATGCAGCTTAGGGGATTGCTAAGAACACATAGGGATAGGAATTGAGAAATCTGAACGCTTCTAGGAAATAGACTGGAAAGGTCTAAGTCATGGGATGGTACGGGGAAACTAGTGGGATGTGTTTTTCTGCCGTGTGTAATATAAATGTGAAAAGTAAAGAGGAGAGCTGTGATAACCAATTTATTTCTATACATGTGTTTATTTTAGCACTGCAGGATTATTCCCAGAAATATGGTATTTTTCTCACTTCAAATTCAAATAAAGAATTTTCAAGGAACAACTACAACCAGAAAAGAAGGTGTGTTGTCTGTTCTCTTTGTAGAATACAGGGTTACTATTTATCTTTTATAAAATTCTATTGCATAGGAAAAATTCAGCAAACACAGAAATAAATCTGGAAAACTCCACAATCTAAAATATGTCTTTGTTTTACTTCTTCAAATTACTTTAGTGTTAAATTTAAAATTCTAATTTTAAAACCAAATCACTTTCCCGTGCAGCAGAAATTAACATAGTACATCAACTATACTTCAATTAAAAAATCAAAAATCTATTTTCCTGCTCTAAATTTTCTAAATTAACTTGTTTCCAAATCATCATCAAAGAGTGTAGAATTTATACTCAGTATTTCTTTAATTCCATCTGCCTTGAGAAAAATCTCAACAAATAATGGTCCCCTTTCTTAACTTACATCCAGCTCAACAGCCTTTTAATGAAAGCCCAAGTTCAGTAATTGAAAGCATCCATTTTGCTGGAACTGAGCACACCCAAATCATCCCTTTAATAAAGTAAACTTACCAGTACCTGACACTCAAATAATTGACTTAATATAGCTATGAGTCTGCTTTTTTTCCCAGTAATATTGCAACATAATTATATTCATGAATTCTAGTTTATGAGCTCTATTTCATACTCCCCTAACATTAAGATGGGCAATGTTTAGTTTTGTCTTATGAACTGAGTTACCATGTCCAAGTGTCAAAGCAAAAGAGGAGGGTAGCTTTGGCCGAAAGACACAGTCCTTTAGATGAGTAAGTGCCAGCCTCTTTGCCACAGTGTTTGCATGAATGCCCCGATCATCTTGAGAATTATTTTATTTGCTTTGCTCTAGTTAGTTGACATACTCTCTTCCACTATAAGAAATACATTTCTATGATTAAAGCTTACAAGCTTGATGCCAAAACTACCAACCAAAAAGTTAAAAATTAAAATATTTTTGGCAGGGTAAGTTTTCTTTTGTTTTTGACTATAGGGTAAAAAAAAAACAAAACAAAAAAGTCTAGTTTAACTAAAGTGTTGATGAAGTACATTGTGTGGTCTGAAATACTGTGGTTTGGTGCCATCTAGCCAGAGAACTAGCTGGAGATCCAGCCAGAGAAAGATATAGATGAACAACATTCCAAATTGGTACTGAGAATTACAAGAGATGGAAGTTATATATTGAGAATATTTTCTCAAAGTTCACCTACTGTCGCTTCATAGATTATAAAAAAAGTGGAAGTGGGACAAAAGTACTAAGAAAATGTCACAGTGTTGTCTATGTATGCTAATTTCAAGCAGACAAAAGGATTCTATTGCTATAAGGTCTAATCATTAAATTCAAGTATGAAGATTTAGAGGAGGATGAAGAAAAAGGGAGATAAAGAAGGACTATGTAGAAAAAAAGAGGAAAATTAAAAGAGAACAGAGATCAAAGAAAATAATAAAAGCAAGAGACAGGCTGATTAAAAAGAAGAAAATGCTGTTAACAAAGAAACCATAAAAGCTAGCAACACATAACACTTAGGTTTATTTCAAACAGGAGCAAAAGCAAAAAAAATTGAGGTTTGGACCATTGAAAAGCCAACCTATGAGGCTTAAGATTTAATTTGAAACTCAGCTTTTCCCCATTTTTCTACCATGGAGGTTTTCTTTTTTTTTCTTTTTAAAAAGAGTCTTTGATCTTTTGCCTTAACGAGTCCAGTCAATATGTAAAGAATCAAAATTGTGAGTGCTAATGCCTCTATTTTGTTAAACCAAGTATTAAACATTGTACTATTTGTGTGGTCTGAAGACCACTGGAATTGTACTTTGTGTGTCTGAGGTGTTTGAAGATTCTGGAAACAAAATGCCTAAACAGGAAGTCAAAGTAAATTTCTTTTCCTTTTGCCAGAAGAACATTCTATTCATTTTAGATGAGATAAACTATAAATACTATAAAAACATCAATTGTTTCCAACAGAGAGTTAATTGACAATTACATTTAAGTCAAAGTCATTAATAATTTGGATCTTGATCACTCAGTATATGACCTGAGAATATTATCTATGTTACTTTCACTCTAATTTCACCTAAAGCAATAACTATGCTTTCTTTGAGTCCATGGTCATAAATTAATAACACCTCAGAAAATTCAAATTCCAGCTAGACTAGAGAAATAGCAAGTGTGTATTTCAGATAAATATTTAAAAAGAAAAACCTAAACACTTTAAAAATTACTGATTTCCTGCATATAGTTTTATAAGTTGAGAAATGGCAACCCACTCCAGTATTCTTGCCTTGAGAATCCCATGGATGGAAGAGCCTGGTGGACTACAGTCCACAGGGTCGCAAAGAGTCGGACACAACTGAACGACTTCACTTTCACTTATCACTGTTTATTAAAAGGACCACAATTACTTTCTGATTACTGTGTTCAACTACTATGCTAAGTAAGATACAAATATACATAGAAATGCAAGTGTAAATATAAATATATATCCAAATGAGGCAGGTGATATTAGCAGATGTAAGAAAAAATCTTTGATTTATGAATTTGAAGTTGCAGCTCTAAATATTGTACAGGCCAACTGAGCTGATTATCAAATCAATTGGTCTATTTTTCCATGAATAATTAATCTGTAAGCCAAATGCATAGCTTGATTATTATGTTCTTACTTTTTCTTTGGGAAAAAAAACATGCATTTGTCTGAATGGAAGGCAGATTATTGAAAATGAAACTCATGTATCCCAAGAACACTACAATATAAATAGGATTTAATGACTACAATTTGGGGACAATTAAAGTTAGTTTGCATAATTTTTGAATTAAACTTAAATGTATACTTATATAGAACATAACCACCATATGTAAATTGTTTTAAATTATCTTAATTGGTCAAATACTTATTATTTACATATCTTTAAGCTATTTTTCAAAGACTCAGCAACCAAAATTTCACAAACATTTCTGGGGGATTCTAAATATGTTACTGCTGTTGTCTAGTCACTAAGTCATGTCCGACACCTTGCATCACCATGGACTTCAACCCACTGGCTTCTCTGCCCATAGGATTTCCCTGGCAAGAATATTGGAATGGTTACCGTTTGGGGCTGGTACACTGGGATGACCCAGAGGGATGGTACAGGGAGGGAGGTGGGAGGGGGTTTCAGGATGGGGAACACGTATACCCATGGGGGATTCATGTTGATGTACGGCAAAACCAATACAATATTGTAAAGTAATTAGCCTCCAACAAAAATAAATAAATTTGTAATAAAAAATTAAAAAAAAAAAAAGAATACTAGAATAGGTTCCTATTTCCTTCTCCAGAGAATCTTCCTGACCCCAGAGTTTGAACACGAGTCTCCTGCATTGGTAGGCAGATTCTGTACTGCTGAGCCACTAGGGAAGCCTTCTAGATATTCAGACCTTAAGTTATTTGAAAACACAAAATTGAAGGAAGAAGATGGCAGAGCAATAGGAGGACACAGAGTTCATCTTTCTCCACAAATGCATTAGAATGCATCTACATATAGAACAGTTCTCTTAGAGCCCCAGCTGAACACTAGCAGAAGACCCTGGACGCCAGAAAGGACAAGAAAGATCCCCACATACCCAAGCAGGATGAAATAAAGAAGGAAGGAAAAAGAGGAATTGGGATGGGACACACACCCTTTGAAGGGGAGCTAGAGGAACAGAGAGTTTCCCACATCTGGAGAAACTCCTGCACTGATGGGGAGATTAGTTGGGACAGAAGGAAATATCTGAGCTGTCAAAAGAGAGTGAAACAGCTGGTCTGTGGCAAAATAGGACAGAGTTAGATCTACACAGGCAGCCCATGCCACAGCCCTGCATGCTCATGCTCAAGCCTGGGATGCGTATGTCTGCCAGTGTGCATGAGGGCTGGGTGCTGGAATGTGGGGACTGAGGAGCTAACCTGGGGAGAGGACTGCTTGTGGGTAGGAGGAGAGTGCCTGAGGGGATGGAAGGGAGGAACCCTGCAACTAGGAATGCTTGTGGGCAAAATCAGACTGCCACAGAAGCAAGGCACCGTAACTAAATGACATACATGGAGCAGAGCCACCATTGCAGTCCCTCTCCCCGCACGCTAGTTTCTGTCCCCTCAGGCACTAGGGAAAGCCTCTGTCAGGGCTGGCCATCTCTTGCCAGTAACTGGAAGCTAGAAAAGGCCCTACCAAAACTGGATCTCTCACACTCATGGCCACTGGCTCCCTTCCATGCCTCATCAAAGACTGGACTAGATCTGTCACGTTTGCCAAGTCCCCCACACACCTGTTGCCACAAGGGCTTCCATGACCCTGGCAGCTTGCCACCTCCATGCCATGTACTCAAAAGGGCAGAACTTGGTGCTCCAAGGCAGCCTTGGTCCCAAGACCACCTTGTGGGTGGCCCACATGCAGAGGTAGGGCTAAAACCACAGCTGAGCCCTAGGGGCCATGCAACTAAGGAAGAAAAAACTGAAATCTCTCCTTGAAGCTAGTTGTTTAACCATCAATTGACGCCACTGCAATTTGCTTGGTAAAAACTCAAGGCCTACAAAACATCTGAATGTATAAAGGCTCCCTCAGCCAAGACAGACATAGCTTTAGGAGCTGTAGACTCTGTGAGCTGACACCCTAACACCAACAACAGGTCTATATCTATGATCCAGGATTACAAACTTGGGACCTGACTTCAGTGGATCTATTCTGCTGGCCTGGTGAAAACAATGTCTGAGAGACAACAGGGGCAATTTCCAATAAATTCACAGTTAAGATGGGGCTGAGAATAGTGCCAACATCAGCGTAGTCTGGAAGCTGGCACAACAGGTGAAAGGTGACACAACAGAGTACACCCAAATGTGAGCAGCTCCAGAGGGAGAATACCCAGCAGCTTCACTCCCAGCGGGAGTATTCCAACTCCACCTACCTCACACTGCAGATAAGAGATACAGCTAATAACCAGATCTGTGGGCCTCCACTGATCATGGAGGAGGCCCCACCCCTGACAGGGCACCATCAACCACAGAGCTAAAGGGAGGCCCTGCTCAATACCTAGGTCAGGCTCTGATCAACACAACACGAATCAAACCCCATATCAAGCGGATAATAGCACAAGTCTCTCGACCACCCTCACTCACCAGCAAGAAGGAACTAGGATCCTGCAGCCTGAAGAAAGGAGATCACAAACACAGTAAGTCTGGCAAAATGACATGGCAAAGAAATATGTTGCAGATGAAGGAGTAAGATAGAAATCTACCAAAACAGATAAAAGAAGAGGAGAAAGCAACCTATCTGAAAAAGAATTCAGAGTAATGATAGTAAAGGTGACCAAAGAGCTTGGAAAAAAAGAACGGAGGTACAGATCAAGAAGATACAGGAAAAGTTAAACAAAAATCTAGACAAACTAAAGAACAAGCATAGATGAACGAGACAATAACTGAAACGAAGAATCCACTAGAAGGAATCAATAACAGAATGAATGACTAAGGCAGAAAAACAGATAAGTGACCTGAGATACAAAATGAGGGAAATCTCTGCTGTGGGATAGAATGAAGGAAAAAGAATGAAAAGAAAAGAGAACTGTCTCAGAGACCCATTGGAAAACATGAAACATCTCAGTGTTTGAATTATAAGTGGGGCGGGGGGGGGGTGGTGGTGATAGAAGAGGGAGAAAAAAGGAAAGGGACTGAGAAAATATTTGAAAAGGTCATAGTTGAAAACCTAACTAACATGGAAAGGAAGTAGTCACCCAAGTCAAAGAAGTGCAAAGAGTTCCATACAGGATAAACCCATGGAGGAACATGCCAAGACATATTAATCAAACTAATAAAAAATATTAAAAACAGTAAGAGAAAAGCAACAAGTAACATACAAGGGAAACCCCATAAGGTTATCAGCTGGTTTTTCAGCAGAAATTCTGAAGTCCAGAAGTGAGTGGCAGAATATATTTAAAGTGATAAAGGGAAAGAAACCTAATCTACCCAGTAGGGCTGTCTTTCAGAATCAACAGAGAAATTTAAAGATTTGTAGAAAACAAAAGCTAACAGAAGTAAACACCACCAAATCAGCTTTACAATTGATAGAGGAACTTATCTGGGCAAAAGCACAAAAGAAAAGAATAGAGGAAGAGAAAAAAAAAATAGACTTACAAAAACAAACCGAAAACAGTTAAGAAAAGAGCAATAGGAAATCAGTTCAGAAATGGTATGGACCTAATAGAAGCGGAAGATATTAAGAAGAGGTGGCAAGAATATACAGAAGAACTAAACAAAAAAGATCTTCATGACTCAGATAACCACAATGGTGTGATCACTCACTTAGAGCCAGACATCCTGGAATGTGAAGGCAAGTAGGCCTCAGGCAGCATCACTACCAACAAAGCTAGTGGAGGTGATGGAATTCCACTTGAGCTATTTAAAATCCTAAAAGATAATGCTGTGAAAGTGCAGCACTCAATATTCCAGCAAATTTGGAAAACTCAGCAGTGGCCACAGGACTGGAAAAGGTCAGTTTCATTCCAATCTCAAAGAAAGGCAATGACAAAGAATGTTCAAACTGCCTCACAACTGTGCTCATCTCACACACTAGCTAAGTAATGCTTAAAATTACTGGAAAAGGAACATACATATTGATAATTGCCTTAAACGTTGTTATTGTCCTTGCTGTGGTTCAGTCACTAAGTCATATCTGACTCTGTGCAATCCCATGGATTGCAGCACACTAGGCTTCCCTTACCTTCACTATCTCCTGGAGTTTTATCAAGCTCAAGTCCATTGATTGAGTTAGTGATGCCATCCAAAATCTCATTCTCTCTCATCCACTTCTCCTGTCCTCAATCTTTCCTAGCATCAGGGTCTTTTCCAATGAGTTGGCCCTTCACATCAGGTGGCCAAAATATTGGAGCTCCAACATCAGTCCTTCTAATGAGTATTCAGTGTTGATTTCCTTTAGGATTGACTGGCTTGATCTCCTTGCACCCAAGAGACTCTCAGGAGCCTTCTCCAGCACCACAATTCAAAGGCATGAATTCTTCAGCATTCAGCCTTCTTTATGGTTCAACTATCACGTCTGTACATGACTACTGGAAAAATCATAGCTTTGACTATATGGACTTTTGTCAACAAAGTGATGTCACTGCTTTTTAATATGCTGTCTTGGTTGGTTATAAATTTTCTTCCAAGAAGCAAGAGTCTTTTAATTTCTTGGATGCAGTAACCATCTGCAGTGAGTTTGGAGCCCAAGAATATAAAATCTGTCACCACCTCAAGTTTTTCCCCATCTATTTGCCATGAAGTGATGGGACCAGATGCCATAATCTTAGTTTTTTGAATGCTGAGTTTTAAGCCATCTTTTCACTCTTCTCTTTCACCTTCACCAAGAGGCTTTTTAGTTCTCTTCACTTTCTGCCATTGGAGCAGTATCATCTGCATATCTGAGGTTGTTGATATTTCTCCCAGAAATCTTGATTCCAGCTTGTAATTAATCCAGCCTAGCATTTCACATGATGTACTCTGCATATCTATAAGTTAAATAAGTAGGGCAACAATATACAGTCTTTATGTACTCTTTTCCCAGTTGTGAACCAGGCCATTGTTCTGTGTCCAGTTCTAACTATTGCTTCTGAACCTGCAAACAGGTTTCTCAGGAGGAAGATAAAGTGGCCTCTTATTCTCATCTCTTTTCTTAAAAATTTTTGTGTCTTACTTTATTTACTTTTTTTTGGGGGGGGCAAATGTAATTTTATTTATTTATTTATTTATAATTTTAAATTTATTTATTTTAATTGGAGGCTAATTACTTTACAATATTGTATTGGTTTTGCCATACATCAACATGAATTTGCCAAGGGTGTACATGTGTTCCCTATCCTGAACCCCCCTGCCTCATCCCTCCCCATACCATCCCTCTGGGTCATCTCAGTGCACCAGCCCCAAGCATCCTGTATCCTGCATCAAACCTGGACTGGTGATTTGTTTCTTATATGATATTATACATGTTTCAACGCCATTCTCCCAAATCATCCCACCCTCTCCCTCTCCCACAGAGTCCAAAAGACTGTTCTATACATCTGTGTTTCTTTTGCTGTCTCACATACAGGGTTATTGTTACCCTCTTTCTAAATTCCATATATATGGATTAGTATACTGTATTGGTGTTTTTCTTTCTGGCTTACTTCACTCTGTATAATCGGCTCCAGTTTCATCCACCTCATTAGAACTAATTCAAATGTATTCTTTTTAATGGCTGAGTAATACTCCATTGTGTATATGTGCCACAGCTTTCTTATCCATTCGTCTGCTGATGGACATCTAGGTTGGTTCCATGTCCTGGCTATTACAAACAGTGCTGCAATAAACATTGGGGTACACATGTCTCTTTCAATTCTGGTTTAAGAATTTTCCAATTTGTTTTGATCCACATTGTCAAAGGCTTTAGCATAGTCAACAAAGCAGTGGTAGATATTTTTCTGGAATTTTCTTGCTTTTTTTTAATGGTCCAATGGATGGTGGTAATTTGATCTCTTGTTCCTCTGCCTTTTCTAAATCCAGCTTGTACATCTGGAAGTTCTTGGTTCACATACTGTTGAAGCTTAGCTTGAAGGATTTTGAGCATTACTTTCCTAGCATGTGAAATAAGCACTCTTTAAATGTGAGTGGATTAAATACTCCAACCAAAAGACACAGACTGGCTAAATAGATTAAAAAACAAAACCCTTATATATGGTGTCTACAAGAGACTCACTTCAGAACTAGGAATACATACAGACTGAAAGTGAAGGAATGAAATAGATCCTTTACAAAAGGAAATCAAAAGGAAGCTGGAGTAGCAATATTTGTATTGGATAAAATAGATTTTAAATAAAGACTGTTACAAGAGACAAGAATGGACACTACATAATGATCAAAGGATCAATCCAAGAAGATATAACAATTGTACACACCCAACATAGGAGCATCTTCATATCAAAAGCAAATGCTAATAGCCATAAAAAGAGAAATCAACAGTAACACAATAATTGTGAGGGATTTTACCATCCCACATACACCAATGGAACAATCACCCAGGCAGAAAATTAATAAGGAAACATATGCTTCAAATGATGAATAAGGCCAGAGAGATTTAATTACTTTTTACAGGACATTCCATCTGAAAGCAAATAATACACTTTCTTCTCAAATGCACATGGAACATTCTCAAGGATAGATCACTTAGATTACAAATCAAGTCTTGATAAATTTAAGATAATTGGGTCACAAATCAAGTCTTGGCAAACTTATGATAATTGAAATTGTGTGAAGCATCTTTTTGGACCACAATATAATGAGATTAAAAATAAATTACAGGGGAAAAAACCCTTTAAAATCACAAGCACATGAAGGTTAAACAATACACTACTAAATCAAAGAGGTAATAAAAATTACCTAGAAATGAATGATAATGAAAACACAATGACCCAAAACCTATGAGATGCAGCAAAAACGGTTCTAAACAAGAAAAATCTCAAATTAACACTCTAACTTTACACAAAAAGCAACTAGAAAAAGAAACAAAAACCTAAGTTAGTGGAAGGAAAGAAATCATAAAAATCAGAGTAGAAATAAATGAAATAGAAATAAGCAACAATTAGCAAAGATGAATGAGACTAAAAGCTGATTCTTTTAGAAAGAATTGAAAGTGAAAGTCACTCAATCATGGGACTCTATGCAACCCCCTGTACTGTATAGTCCAAGGAATTCTCCAGGCTAGACTCCTTGAGTGGTTAGCCTTTCCCTTCTCCAGGGGATCTTCCCAACCCAGTGATTGAACCCAGGTCTCCCGCATTGTAGGTGGATTCTTTATCAGCTGACTCACCAGGGAAACCTGGTTCTTTGAGAAGGTAATCAAAATTGAAAGTTTTAGCCAGACTCAACAAGAAGAATAGAGAGAGGACTCAATGAAATTTGAAATGAAAAAGAAGTTACAACAGACACTGCAGAAATACAAATGATCATAAGAGACTACCAAAAGCAGCTACATGACAAAAAACTGGACAACCTAGAAAGAATGGACAAATTCTTAGAAAGTACAACCTTTCAAGATTGAATCAGGAAGAAATAGAAAGTATAAAAGGACCAATTACAAGTAATTAAGTTGAAACTGTCAAATCCTAAAAGATGATGCTGTGGAAGTGCTGCACTCAATATGCCAGAAAATTTGGAAAACTCAGCAGTGGCCACAGGACTGGAAAAGGTCAGTTTTCATTCCAATCCTAAAGAAAGGCAATGCCAAAGAATGCTCAAACTACCACACAATTGCACTCATCTCACACGCTAGTAAAGTAATGCTCAAAATTCTGCAATCCAGGCTTCAACAATATGTGAACTGTGAACTTTCAGATGTTCAAGCTGGTTTTAGAAAAGGCAGAGGAACCAGAGATCAAATTGCCAACATCCGATGGATCATCGAAAAAGCAAAAGAGTTCCAGAAAAACATCTATTTCTGATTTATTGACTATGACAGATCCTTTGACTGTGTGGATCACAATAAACAGCGGAAAATTCTGAAAGAGATGAGAATACCAGAGCACCTGACCTGCCTCTTGAGAAATCTGTATGCAGGCCAGGATGCAACAGTTAGAACCAGACAGGAACAACAGACTGGTTCCAAACAGGAAAAGGAATACATCAAGGCTATATATTGTCACCCTACTTATTTAACTTATATGCAGAGTATATCATGAGAAATGCTGGGCTGGATGAAGCACAGCTAGAATCAAGATTGCCAGGAGAAATATCAGTAACCTCAGATATGCAGATGACACCACCCTTATGGCAGAAAGTGAAGAAGAACTAAAGAGCCTCTTGATGAAAGTGAAAGAGGAGAGTGAAAAAGTTGGCTTAAAGCTCAACATTCAGAAAACTAAGGTCATGGCATCTGGTCCTATCACTTCATGGCAAATAGATGGGGAAACAATGAAAACAGTGAGATACTTTATTTTGGGGGGCTCCAAAATCACTACAGATGGTGACTGCAGCCATGAAATTAAATGACACTTACTCCTTGGAAAGAAAGTTATGACCAACCTGGACAGCATATTAAAAAGCAGAGACATTATTTTGTCAACAAAGTTCCGTCTAGTCAAGGTTATGGTTTTTCCAGCAGTCATGTATGGATGTGAGAGTTGGATTATAAAGAAAGCTGAGCGCTGAAGTGTTGATGCTTTTGAACTATGGTACTGGAGAAGACTCTTGGGAGTCCCTTGGACTGCAAGGAGATCCAACCAGTCCATCCTAAAGGAAATCAGTCCTGAGTGTTCATTGTAAGGACTGATGTTGAAGCTGAAACTCCAATACTTTGGCCACCTGATGCGAAGAACTGACTCATTGGAAAAGACCCTGCTGCTGGTAAAGATTGAAGGCAGGAGGAAAAGGGATGACAGAGGATGAGATGGTTGGATGGCATCACCGACTCAATGGACATGATCATGATTTAGGGTCAACTCCAGGAGCTGGTGATGGACAGGGAAGCCTGGCGTGCTGCAGTCCATGGGGTGGCAAAGAGTCAGACATGACTGAGCCCCTGAACTAAACTGAAGTTGAAACTGTGATAAAAAATCTTCCAACAAACAGTCGAAGGGAAGATGGCATATAAGGTGAATTCTATCACACATTTTAGAAGAGCTAACACTCTTCTCAAAACAATCCAAAAAACTGAAGAGGCAGGAAAACTCCCAAGTTAATTCTACTAGGTCATCTTCACCCTGATAGCAAAGCCAAACAAAGGTATCACAAAAAAAGAGAAAATTATAGGCTAATATCACTGATATACTTAAATGCAAAAATCTTCAATAAAATACTTGCAAACCAAAACCAATAACACATTAAAAATGTTATATGCCTTGTTCAAGTGGGATTTATGTCACAGATGCAGAATTCTTCAATATATGTAAGTCAATGAATGTGATATATCATATTAACAAATTGAAGAATAAAAATGATAGGGTCATCTCAATAGATGTATAAAAAGCTTCTGACAAAATTGAATACCTATTTATGATAAAAACTCTCCAGAAAGTGGGCATAGAGGGAATCTACCTCAACATAATAAAGGCCATATGCAACAAACATACAGAAAACATTCTTTTCAATATTGAAAACCTGAAAGCATTTCATCTAAGATTAGGAATAAGACAAAGATGTTCACTCTCACCACTATTTTTCAACAGTTTTGGAAATCCTAGCCATGGTAATCAGAGAAGAAAAAGAAATAAAAGGAATCCAATTTGGAAAAAAGAAGTAAAACTGTAACTGTTTGCAGATGACATGATACCACATATAGAAAATCCTAAAGAGGTCACCGGAAAACTACTAGAGCTTATCAATTAACTTGGTAAAGTTTCAAGATACAAAATTAATACACATAAATCTCTTGCATTTCTATACACTAACAATGAACGATCGAAAAGAGAGATTGAGGAAACAATCTCATCCACTATTGCAACAAAAAGAATACAGCATCTAGGAATAAATTTACCTAAGTAGACAAAAAATACCTGTGACCTGTACTCAGAAACTGTAGAATACTGATGAAAGGAAAGATGACACAAACATATGGAGAGACAGAGCATGCTCTTGGATTGGAAGAATCAATATTGTGACGATGAATACTACCTGAAGCAATGCACAGGTTCAGTGCAATCTCTATCAAACTACCAATGGTATTTTTCACAGACATAGAACAACAACAACAAAAAATTTACAATGTTTATGGAAAGACCTGGACAAAGCAGTTTTGAGAATGAAAACAGAGCTGGAGGAATTAGGCTTCCTGACTTCAGACTATACTGAAAATGAAAGTCACTTAGTTGTGCCGACACTTTGTGACCCCATGGACTGTGGAATTCTCCAGGACAGAGTACTGGAGTGGGTAGCTGGTCCCTTCTCCAGGGGTTCTTGCCAATGCAAGGATCGAACCCAGGTCTCCTGCATTGCAGACAGATTCTTTACCAGCTAAGCCACCAGAGAAGCCCAAGAATACTGGAGTAGTTAGCCTATCCCTTCTCCAGTGGATCTTCCTGACCCAGAAATCGAACCAGGGTCTCCTGCACTGCAGGTGGATTCTTTACCAACTGAGCTATCAGGGAAGCCCCAGACTATACTACAAACCTACAATAATCAGGATGGTATGGTCCTGGCACAAACACAGAAATAAAGATCAATAGAACCAGATAGAAAGTCCAGAGCTAAATCCAGGAGCATATGGCCACCTAATCTAGGACAAAGGACTCAACAATACCCAATGGAGAAAAGACAGTGTCTTTGATAGTGGTGCTGGGAAAATTAGACAGCTACCTGTGAAAAAATGAGGTCAGAATACTCCCTAACACCATTACACACTATACATAAAAATAAATTCAAAACGGATTAAAAACCTGAATGTAAGGCCAGACACTATGGAACTCTTAGAGGGCAACACAGGCAGAATACTATTTGACATAGATCACAGCAAGATCTTTTTTGACCCATCTGTTGGAGTAATGAAAATAAAAATAAGCAAATGAGACCAAATTAAGCTTAAAAGCTTTTGCAAAGCAAAGGAACCAATAAACAAGACAAAAAGACAGCCCTCAGAATGGGAGAAAACATTTGCAAATGAACCAATCAACAAAGGATTAGTTTCTAAAATATACAGAGTATGCAACTCAGTATCAAAACAAAAACAAACAACAAAATAAAAAGACTGGCAGAAGAACTAAATAGACATTTCTCCAAAGAAGACATACAAAAAGTACATGCAAAGATGCTTAACATCCCTAACTATCAGAAAAATGCAAATCAAAACTACAGTGAGTTATCACCTCATACTGGTCAGAATGGCTATCATTAAAATTAATCTACAAACAATAAATGTAGGAGAGGATTTGGAGAAAAGAAAATCCTCCAACACTGTTGGTGGGAATGTAAATTGGTATAGCCACTATGGGGAACTGTATGCAGATTCTGCAAAAAACTAAACACATAACTACCATATGACCTAGCAATTACACTCCTTGGCACTTATCTGGAAAAAATCATAATTGAAAAGGATACATGCAACTCAATGTCCATTGCAACACTGTTTACAAGAGCCAGGACATGGAAGTAACCTAGACTTTCATCAGCAGAGGAATGGATAAAGAAGATGTGATACATATATATGATGGAATATTATTCAGCCACACAAAGGAAAGAAACAGTGCCATTTCCAGGGACAAGGATAGACCGAGAGACTGTCACACAGAGTAAGTTAAGTCAGATAGAGAAAAACAAATATCATATAATATCATTTAAATGTGGAATCTAGAAAAATGGAACAGAAAAACTTATTTGCAAAGCATAAATAAAGACACGGATGTAGAGAAAAAACTTATGGATACTGAAGGGTAAAGGGAAGGTGAAACGAACTGGGCAATTGGAATTGACACATATACATTACTATGTATAAAACAGATAACTGAACCTACCTATAATAGCACAGAGAATTCTACTCATTGTTCTGTGGTGATCTGAATGGGAAGAAAATCTAAAAAAGAAGGGGTGTATGTATACATATAACTGATTTACTCTGATGTACAGCAGAAATTACATAACATTATAAAGCTATTATAATCCAATAAAATTTAAAAATATACACAAGATTTTAAAAAGGTCTACTTACTCCTTGGAAGAAAAGTTATGACCTCCTAGATAGTATATTCAAAAGCAGAAACATTACTTTGCCGACTAAGGTCAGTCTAGTCAAGGCTATGGTTTTTCCTGTGGTCATGTATGGATGTGAGAGTTGGACTGTGAAGAAGGCTGAGCACCGAAGAATGGATGCGTTTGAACTGTGGTGTTGGAAAGACTCTTGAGAGTCCCTTGGACTGCAAGGAGATCCAACCAGTCCATTCTGAAGGAGATCAGTCCTGGGATTTCTTTGGAAGGAATGATGCTAAAGCTGAAACTCTGGTACTTTGGCCACCTCATGCGAAGAGTTGACTCATTGGAAAAGACTCTGATGCTGGGAGGGATTGGGGGCAGGAGGAGAAGGGGACAACAGAGGTTGAGATGGCTGAATGGCATCACGGACTCGATGGACGCGAGTCTGAGTGAACTCCGGGAGTTGGTGATGGACAGGGAGGCCTGGCGTGCTGCAATTCATGGGGTCGCAAAGAGCTGGACACGACTGAGCGACTGAACTGAACTGAACTGTCTTGTAATTAAATTTTAAAATGTAGGACATGTTCTCAAATGTCTTGATATGTCAGTATTGGGACTTTTCAGTAGAACTGAACACTCAGGACAGGGAAATGAAAAACTAAATGCAATAGGAGATAAACAGATATTTCATTAAAACTGTTAGGCACATTTACCAAATATTAAACAATAAGTGGGCTTCCCTGATAGCTCAGCTTTACAAACAATCCGCCTGCAATGCAGGAGACACCAGTTCGATTCCTGGGTCAGAAAGATCCCCTAGAGAAGGGTTATGCTACCCACTCCAGTATCCATGGGCTTCTCTGGTGGCTTGGAGGGTAAAGAATCTACCTGCAATGTGGGAGACCTGGGTTTGATCCCTCGTTTGGGAAGATTCCTTAGAGAAGGGAATGGCTACCCCACTCCATTATTCTGTCCTGGAGAATTCCATGGGCTGTATAGTCCACGGGGTCACAAAGAGTCAGACACAACGGCATGGCTTTCACTTTCACTTTAAATAATAGATAGGATTTCAAGTGGTAGATATGGAAAGATAAAATTTATAGAAAAGGGGGCATTAGAAAGTACATCTATCAGCTGAACATAACTATAGGCTATATAAGGGAAAGGTAAAAATTTTATGAAGAGGAAGGAGGTTGGGAGGAGGCTGTAAAGAGGACGGTAATCTGGACCATCAACTTGGAAGCTATTTTGTGAGTAGCTCGGAATCATTGATATTCTCTGTTCAATGTGTGCAGGACTCTGCTATAAGGTAGTAGTGGGTTAGAGGTCAGTAGGAAGACGAAGCCTGAAGACTCTTATGGAAATTCTGCTAAACATTTTAAAACATTATCCTCTAATTAGAATAAACGAAAGAAATGTAGTTTGAAATGACAAATTACAATTTTTTATGTTTATCTAATTAGCAAACTTTAAACACCACAAGACTTCTCAATAATGGCAAGACAGAAGTGAATCTGGAAGTCTCATAAATTTCTATATTTCTGAAAAGCAGTTTCTCCTAAACTCTAAAATTTAGATTATAACAATTTTATTTACAGAGAAGTATCCAAAGGAAAAGTTAAAATTCAGTTATATATGTCTATAAAATGATACACATGTGAAATAAAATATTAAGCTATGCTAAAAGTTTTACATACAAAGAAATTTTACTTTCATATGAACATATTTCTTAATAGTAAAACAGTGATAAAACCAGGCAGAGTGTGTTTAGGTATTAGCTAAAAAAAAATATTGCAAAAAACTAAATAATATCTGAAGGAATTAATTTAAAATACAAAATAACTGTTTTTTGGATGATGTTTATATAATAAACAATAATTGAGCACCTAGAACTATCTGTCATCAAACATTAGGGTTCTGGGAATACAAAAACAAATTGTTTATAAAATATTAGGGAGTGCTTGATAACTGATAAATGAAATTCATTGCTCTGCTTGATGTTTATTCATAGAGTGTGGGTCCATAGATTAGAGGAGAGTGTGGATATGCCTAAGAGGAGCCTTCACCAGACATTAACTGAGGCAAGGTTAGGGGCATGCAGGGTGGGGAGAGTACAGGGAAGGTAGGAAGAAGATGAAAGAAAGAGGGCTGTGTTGGAGAAGGTGGTGAGGTCAAATTTTGCAAGCTATAAAGAGAAGAAAAATATCAAGGGTAAAATCCAAAAGTTATCTTTTCATTAAAATAACGGAAATCTCAAAGGAGTAAGGAGGAACTAGCCACAAATCTGGAAGAGAGTGAGTTAGATCAAGTTGAATGAAAAGAAACTGTCAAAGAGTAAAGATGTGCGTATAAGTTGATAAAAGAGAAAATAAGCATCTCAAAAATGCTTACTTTAAAAATGTAAAAATCTGATTCATTTGGTTATAAGAGAAAACATGTTACAAGAACATGTATTTTTCTTACTGTGACTTACTGATGAAGGTGTTCTTATTTTTATCTCTGTGAATATAATAATTTCTTATTTTAAGGCCAAGATAACAACAACTTTTAAATTCCAATGGGGTACTGATGTTAAAAATACAAATTTTTAGTATCATGAAATTGTAAGTTGGAAATATGTTCGTAAGTTAAACAGTTCAGTTCACTCAGTCATGTCAGACTTTCTGACCCCATGTACTGCAGCACACCAGGCTTCCCTGTCCATCACCAACTCCTGAAGTTTACTCAAATTCATGTCATTTGAATCAGTGATGCCATCCAACCATCTCATCCTCTGTCATCCCCTTCTCCTCCTGCCTTCAATCTTTCCCATCATCAGGGTCTTTTCAAATAAGTCTGCTCTTAAAATAAGGACAAAAGTATTGGAGTTTCAGTTTCAACATCAGTCCTTTCCAATAAATATTCAGGACTGATTTCCTTTAGGATGGACTGATTGGATCTCCTTGCTCTCCAAGGTGTGCTCAAGAGTCTTCTTCAACACCACAGTTCAAAAGCATCAATTCTCTGGCACTAAGCTTTCTTCACAGTCCAACTCTCACATCCATACATGACTACTGGAAAAATAATAACCTTGACTAGACAGATCTTTGTTGGCAAAGTAATGTCTCTGCTTTTTACTATGCTGTCTAGGTTGATCATAACTATTCTTCCAAGGAGCAAGCATCTTTTAATTAATTTCATGGCTGCAGTCACCATCTGCAGTGATTTTGGAGCCACACAAAAAGTCTCTCACCGTTTTTGTTGTTTCCCATCTATTTGTAATGAAGTGATAGGACCAGATGCCATGATCTTAGTTTTCTGAATGTTGATCTTTAAGCCAACTTTTTCACTCCCTTCTTTCACTTTCATCAAGAGGCTCTTTAGTTATTCTTTGCTTTCTGCCATAAGGGTGGTGTCATCTGCATATCTGAGGTTACTGATATTTCTCCTGGCAATCTTGATTCCAGCTTGTGCTTCATCCAGTCCAGCATTTCTCAAGATGTACTCTACATATAAGTTAAATAAGCAGGGTGACAATATTTTCCAAATTTGCTGGTGTATTGAATGCAGCACTTTCACAGCATCATCTTGTGTGATTTGAAAAGCTCAACTGGAATTCCATCACCTCCACTAGCTATGTTAGTAGTGATGTTTCCAAAGGCCAAAGCGATTTTGCATTCCAGGATGTCTGGCTCTAGGTGAGTGATCACACCATCATGGTTATCTGGGTCGTGAAGATGTTTTTAAAATAGTTCTCTGTGTATTCTTGACACCTCTTCTTAATATCTCTTGCTTTGTGTAGGTTCCCAACAAAGGTCCGTCTAGTCAAGGCTATGGTTTTTCCAGTGGTCATGTATGGATGTGGGAGTTGAACTGTGAAGAAAGCTGAGCGCGGAAGAATTGATGCTTTTGAACTGTGGAGTTGGAGAAGACTCTTGAGAGTCCCTTGGACTGCAAGGAAATCCAGTCCATTCTGAAGGAGATCAGCCCTGGATGTTCTTTGGAAGGAATGATGTTAAAGCTGAAACTCCAGTACTTTGGCCACCTCATGCAAAGAGTTGACTCATTGGAAAAGACTCTGATGCTGGGAGGGATTGGGGCAGGAGGCAGAGGGGATGACAGAGAATGAGGTGGCTGAATGGCATCACCGACTCGATGGACGTGAGTTTGAGTGAACTCCGGGAGATGGTGATGGAAAGGGAAACCTGGCGTGCTGTGATTCATGGGGTCGCAAAGAGTCGGACACAACTGAGTGACTGAACTGAACTGAACTGATACCATTTCTGTCCTTTATTGTGCCCATCTTTGCGTGAAATATTCCCTTGGTATTCTGACTTTCTTGAAGAGATCTCTAGTCTTTCCCATTCTATTGTCTTCCTCTATATCTTTGCATTGATTACTGAGGAAGGCTTTCTTATCTCTCCTTGCTATTCTTTGGAACTCTGCATTCAAATGGGTATATCTTTCCTTTTCTCCTTTGCCTTTAGGTTCTCTTCTTTTCTCAGCTATTTGTAAGGCTTCCTCAGACAGCCATTTTGCCTTTTTTGCATTTCTTTTTCTTGGGGATGGTCATGATTACTGCCTCCTGTACAATGTTATGAACCTCCACCAATAGTTCTTCAGGCACTCTGTCTATCAGATCTAATCCCTTGAATCTATTTGTCATTTCCACTGTATAATTGTAATTTATTTGATTTAGGTCATACCCAAATGGTCTAGTGGTGTTCCCCACTCTCTTCAATTTAATTCTGAATTTGGCAGTAAGGAGTTCATGATCTGAGCCACAGTCAGCTGCCGGTCTTGTTTTTGCTGACTGTATAGAGCTTCTCCATCTTTGGCTGAAAAGAATATAATCAATCTGATTTCAGTTTTGGCCATCTGGTGATGCCCATGTGTAGAGTCTTCTCTTGTGTTGTTCAAAAAGGGTGTTTGCTGTGATCAGTGCATTCTCTTGGCAAAATTCTATTAGCCTTTGCCCTGCTTCATTCTGTATTCCAAGGCCAAATTTGCCTGTTACCCCAGGTGTCTCTTGACTTCCTACTTTTGCATTCCAGTCTCCTCTAATGAAAAGGACATCTTTTGGGGGTGTTAGTTCTAAAAGGTCTTGTAGGTTTTCATAAAACCATGCAATTTCAGTTTCTTCAGCATTACTGGTAGGGGCATAGATGAGGATTACTGTGATATTGAATGGTTTGCCTTGGAAATGAACAGAGATCATTCTGTTGTTTTTGAGATTGCATCCAAGTACTGTATTTTGGACTCTTTTGTTGCCAGTGATGACTACTCCATTTCTTCTAAGGGATTCTTTCCCAAAGTAGTAGATATAATGGTCATCTGAGTTAAATTCACCCATTCCAGTCCATTTTAGTTCCTGATTCCTAAAATGTCAATGTTTACTCTTGCCATCTCCTGTTTGACCACTTCCAATTTGCCTTGATTCATGGACCTAACATTCCAGGTTCCTATGCAATATTGCTCTTTATAGCATCAGACTTTTCTTCCATCACCAGTCACATCCACAGCTGGGTGTTGTTTTTACTTTGGCTCCATCTCTTCATTCTTTCTGGAGTTATTTTTCCACTGATCTCCAGTAGAATATTGGGCATTTACTGACCTGGGGAGTTCATCTTTCATCGTCCAATCTTTTTGCCTTTTAATACTGTTCATGGGGTTCTCAAGTGGTTTGTCATTCCCTTCTCTAGTGGATCACATTTTGTCAGAACTCTCCACTCTGACCTGTCTATCTTGGGTGGCCCTGCACTGCATGGCTCATAGTTTCATTGAGTTAGACAAAGTTAAACTTAAGGAAGGATTTATTTTTAGACACTAGATTAAAGATATATTCCATAAAATTGGATACAAGCTTCATCCTAAAAGTAGATCTGAGCAATAATAAAATAAGCAAACACTTATTTTAATTATATGTTCATCAAGAAACTCATGAAAATACCAATCTTGGATGGTATCATTTTTCAACAGTTCTTCAAATAAGCAAATTTGCACAACTTCCCCTCACCCTGCCCTGTTCTCCTGCAACCCTTAAAGTCATACTCTTAAAAACAATATATGATAATTTAGAAACGGGGAAGGGTATTTTTTGTGTTTCCTCTTTAGAGACCTTTTTTAAAAATTCTTTTTTTGGGGAAGCATTCCAAATTCTCTTGGTATTTATTGAATACACACAGGTCAGAGCTATATGTGGCTCTGTCTGATCAAGGAAATAGTACACTGAAGAGAAAAGAGGGATGAAGTAGGAAAGGGAACAAGAGGTTAGAATTTGGGTTGACAGAACCAACCAATCCAATATGTTCATGAGTAATGACAGATATTCAAATTGTCTTAAATGGTAATATATTATTTTTGTTTGTGAAATGATTTTCTAAAAAAAAAAAACCAGTTTTTAGCATGAATACTAATGATTGTTAAAAAAGACAGAGGCTTTATCTGTTTATTTATGACTTGGACATGCACAGTCCAATATTTATATTTTAAAATGGCAATTATGATAATATAGTGAAAATGATGAAATTTTCTGACCATACAAATCAGAAGAAAATTATTGTCAAATTAAGTAACTAGGTCCTATATATTTGTATCTGGTTTTGATAAAAGTTAACTGGTTTGTTTGAAAGATATCTTACTGATGATAATAGAATATAGTAAAATCTAAGTAATAATAAATCCAGTAAGAATAGCTATGACAAACGCAGAGAGTGTATTAAAAAGCAGAGATATCACTTCACTGACAAAGGTTTATTTAGTCAAAGCTATGCACATTCAAAAGCAGAGACATTACTTTGCCGACTAAGGTCAGTCTAGTCAAGGCTATGGTTTTTTCAGTGGTCATGTATGGATGTGAGAGTTGAACTGTGAAGAAGGCTGAGTGCCGAAGAATTGATGCTTTTGAACTGTGGTGTTGGAGAAGACTCTTGAGAGTCCCTTGGACTGCAAGGAGATCCAACCAGTCCATTCTGAAGGAGATCAGCCCTGGGATTACTTTGGAAGGAATGATGCTAAAGCTGAAACTCCAGTACTTTGGCCACCTCACATGAAGAGCTGACTCATTGGAAAAGACTCTGATGCTGGGAGGGATTGGGGGCAGGAGGAGAAGGGGACGACAGAGGATGAGATGGCTGGATGGCATCACTGACTCGATGGACTTGAGTCTGGGTGAACTCTGGGAGCTGGTGATGGACAGGGAGGCCTGGCGTGCTGTGATTCAAAGGGTTGCAAAGAGTTGGACATGACTGAGTGACTGAACTGAACTGAACTGAACTGAACTGATGGACCAACCTAGATAGCATATTGAAAAGTAGAGACATTACTTTGGCAACAAAGGTCCGTCTAGTCAAGGTTATGGTTTTCCAGTGGTCATGTATGGATGCGAGAGTTGGACTGTGAAGAAAGCTGAGCACCGAAGAATTGATGCTTTAGAAGTGTGGTGTTGGAGAAGACTCTTGAGAGTCCCTTGGACTGCAAGCAGATCCAACCAGTCCATTCTAAAGGAGATCAGCCCTGGGTGTTCTTTGGAAGGAATGATGCTGAAGCTGAAACTCCAATACTTTGGCCACCTCATGCAAAGAGTTGACTCATTGGAAAAGACTCTGATGCTGGGAGGGATTGGGGGCAGGAGGAAAAGGGGACAACAGAAGATGAGATGGCTGGATGGCATCACCAACTCAATCAACGTAACTTTGAGTGAAATCTGGGAAATGGTGAAGGACAGGGAGGCCTGGTGTGCTGAGATTCATGGGGTCACAAAGAGTCAGTCATGACTGAGTGACTGAATTGAATTGAATTGAATTGAATGGTTTTTCCATTAGTCATGTACAGATGTGAGAGTTGGACTCTAAAGAACACTGGGTGCCGAAGAATGGGTGCTTTGAATTGTGGTGCTAGAGAAGACTGTTGAGAATCCTTTAGATGCAAGGAGATCAAATTGGTCAATCCTAAAGCAAATCAACCTGAATATTCATTGGAAGGACTGATGCTGAAGCTCCAATATTTTGGCCACCTGATGAGAAGGGCTGGCTCATCAGAAAGGACCCTGATGCTGGGAAGGATTGAGGGCAGGAGGAGAAGGAGGTGACAGAGGAAGAGACTGAGGTGGTTGGACGGCTCAATGGACATGAGTTTTAGCAAACTCAGGGAGACAGTGAAGGACAGGAAAGCCTAGTGTTCTGCAGTTCATGGGGTTGCAAACAGTAGGACATGATTTAGTAACTGAACAACAAGAATAAACCTTAGGACTATGGAACTGATTCATCTTTATAGCATTCAGCCCCATAGTCTTTTAATAATATTGATCCCACAGAGATATCACTAAGGTGCCCAGGAATAATTAAAAGTCAAAAATTAAATAGACTAAAATATTGTCTAAAATATATTTTATATAGCATCTATCTAAAGCTTATTTAATTCTCAAAGGGGAAAAAAAGCCTTCCTAGACTGTGTTTCTGCGGCCTTTTAATCTTCTCCAACTTTGTTTTACAGTGTAGAAAATGAAATCTTTCTATTAGATTATGTGAATTCATATGAAGGTTACATTAAATGAAATAGTTAAGCAATATGTTATTAAGGTCAAATATTTAAGCTATTTTTACTCCCATTTATTTTTATGCCAGTGGCATTCTTTCTGATGAGCTAATGTAGGAAAATATTGCTATGACTGAGAGAGTTAGATCACTGAAAACTTCACACTTTTAAAAGGTTGCTCTTTAAGTGAATTGGGTGGTATAAAACTAAAACAAACAAAAAAAATCTGATAGGAGACAGTGGGATTCTGAGTGTTGAATAATCCCTGGTCATACTTTTGTGCTCATATGTGAATAGGATGAGTTTAACCACTTCTGAGTTGAAACATAAAGTGGATTGTTGAAAAATAAGATTTGAAGAATAGGAACATATTTCAAGATCTGGGCACTCTTCCTTTTGGAAAGATTATTCCCAGAACTTGGATCTTTTTTTGTTTGTTTGTTTTAATATAATGCATCTTTCAAGTGAAATCATTCCTCATCAATATCCAAAGACATTAAGTTTCTGGTGACTTTTCTCACATCAGTCCTGCATTTATAATTTCATGTACTCTACTGGCTTATCATGGTCTGAAGCTATATTCACTTCTTTCCAGAGATATACCATTGGACTATTTTATTCACATCAATTAATTGCCTTCCACCTCTCAATACTGATTATAACTATCTCTAGTTTACCTCTGGTCTAATTTTCTCTATCTGTTCAACAGTCAACTTGCATAATTAGCTGAATGTACCTTAAACACACCAACCTCTCAACATGTTCATAATTGAATTCATTGTCTCATTAGCACACATGCACAATTGCACTTTTATCTCCTCAACCTTTCTTGTAAACCTTGACAGTTATCCAAGGTTTTCAGCTTGTGTTAACCTCCCTCTATGAGTGGTGAAGTCTTGTCAATTTGATATTTAAAACAGCTCTTGAATAACCTGTGCGGTTATTTTCTTCGTATTCTTCTATACATTGATCATTCTACTGACTTTTCTTTGCTGATCAATTTATTTAGCTTTCATAGTTGCAAAAACTTCCAGAGATCACTCTAAAAAGTAAGTCTGGTAAACTCATGTCCATTCTTATATTTATTCAATTGTTCTTTATCATCTTTAGAATTTAATTCAAAATTATTAACATGTCCAGTTTGGCATATGCCTACTTCTGCTCCTCACCCACTTACCCTCAGCATTCCCAACATCACATTCTTCATTTCTCAAGTGTGCTTTTCCTGTCATCAACATTTGTTTCAGGTAGCTGAACTCCCTGATCCATCTTGTCAGGCTGCCTGAGAAGACCGGGAATCCATACCAGAGGATTTCAGGACAGATTATGGCTAAAAGCTGTTGTCTGTGCTCCTGCATTGTGTGCACCTGTCTGAGGACAGACAATTTAATTTAAACCTGTGAGTCTGCAAAGCCCAGTACAGTGCTGGTATAGAGCATGTGCTCAATACTCACTGACAAAAATCCACAAATGGACAGACACTTGAATGGATGAAAATAAATGGTGCGGGGTTTTATGAACTGCGACTGTGAAACTGTGAAATATTTCTGAGTTTTAAAACTTTCAACTTACATTTGTATATTTTGTATTCTATATATTTAAAGTAGTTAAAATTGATTACTAAAAGCTTAACACACATTCTTACAGACAGTGTCCAGGGGAAAAAGGAGTGGCATTACATAAATTTTGTCTACCTCTTTCATAAAAGATAATCCAAAAAGGTAATTTGAGAGAATCATAATTTATTCATGCATGACATTACCATTCTGGCTTTTCCATTAACTGGTTGAAAAAATTACTGAGTAGGTATTATGAGTGAAATATTAGGGATATAATGACGTCTGTGCTTTTAATGTCTCCATTTAGTTGAAGTTCTTAGGTTTTGGACTGCTATATGGAAAAGTTGAATTTGTGGTTGAGAGACTGAAGAGTAAGCATTCTTTTCCTGTTGACTAATCCATTCGGAGTTTCCCGGCAGGTGCATGAATTGACTGGAGACCTAACCTTTACAACACAGATTCAAACATATGCAGAGTTCAAGAATCTATTTGGGCTTTGGATATCTTAAATTGGGAGATGCTCAAAGGTCACTATTGATAGAACTGAGTTACAGAGCTTGCTTGTAAAAAAAAAAAAAAGTGTAAGAGGTAACTCAACTGTCACATGAGGACAATGAGGTGACTCCGGGTCATCTCTTTCCCCCTTGCTCAGTATATTACTCTCTAGCTACAGAGGCTGATAAAATGTTAATTCTCTGAACACTAAAGTATATTTTAATCTTTCTTTTTTCTGGAGTTACTAAAAAAGGAAGTGAATTTTTCTTCCTAATAATAGTAGGACATGGAATTATACCCCCAAGAAGGGCAAAGCAGAGAACTAAGGCAATTATAAGGGTCAATTAAGCACAAAGGTTGTTTCTGCTTCAGTAATCCACGTAATTAAACTGAAACAGGTTCAGGCATGTAATTGGCACAGTTCTCTTGGCTTTGGTACCAGAGACACATGATGTTTTCACAAGTCAGGAACCAGGTTCAAGTTACAGCATTTATTCTATGATACGGTTTGAAATAGAGAATGAAGTACTAGAGTTTCCAATTATATATTCAAGCAATAAATTAATTTGACAGCCATAAATTAATGAGAAAATAAAGTTTTAGATGATCCTGTGCAGAGAGGATTGATACACCAAACTTTGTTATATATGCATACCTTTAAGATGATATAACATATGTGCATATATGCGTGTGTGCATGCTAAGCCACTTCAGTTCAGTTCAGTCGCTCAGTCGTGTCTGACTCTTTGAGATCCCATGAATTGCACATGCCAGGTCTCCCTGTCCTTCACCAACTCCCAGAGTTTACTCAAACTCATGTCCATCGAGTCGGTGATGCCATCCAGCCATCTCATCCTCGGTCGTCCCCTTCCCCTCCTGCCCCCAATCCCTCCCAGCATCAGGGTCTTTTCCAATGAATCAACTCTTCGCATGAGGTGCCCAGAGTATTGTAGTTTCAGCTTTAGCATCAGTCCTTCCAATGAACACCCAGGACTGATCTCCTCTAGGATGGACTGGCTGGATCTCCTTGCAGTCCAAGGGACATGCAAGAGTCTTCTCCAGCACCACAGTTCAAAAGCATCAATTCTTCAGTGTTCAGCCTTCTTCACAGTCCAACTTTCACATCCATACATGACCACTGGAAAAACCATAGCCTTGACTAGATGGACCTGTGTTGGCAAAGTAATGTCTCTGCTTTTAAATGAGCTATCTAGGTTCGTCAAAACTTTCCTTCCAAGCAGCAAACGTCTTTTAATTTCATGGCTGCAATCACCATCTGCAGTGATTTTGGAGCTCATAAAAATAAAGTCTGACACTGTTTCCACTGTTTCCCCATCTCTTTGCCATGAAGTGATGGGACCGGATGCCATGATCTTCGTTTTCTGAATGTTGAGCTTTAAGCCAACTTTTTCACACTCTCTTTCCCTTTCATCAAGAGGCCTTTTAGTTCCTCTTCACTTTCTGCCATAAGGGTGGTGTCATCTGCGTATCTGAGGTTATGTCCAAATCTTTGTGACCCTATGGACTATAGCCCACTAGGCTCCTCTGCCCATAGCTTTCCCCAGGCAGGAACACTAGAGTGGGTTGCCATGCCCTCTTCCAGGCGTCTTCCTGACCCAGGGATTGAACCTGCATCTCCTACATCTCCTACAGCGCCCCCTGGAAAGCCCATATGTTCATATATATACACACATGAAAATATGTACATGCATTTCTTCAGTTCTGATCTCTCTTCCTCAACAGGCTTCTCAATTAAATGGCTAAAACTAGATTCCTTTTGGTGCCTCTCCATTTTTTCCAAATATTTATCTGTCTTCCCATATTCCTTGGCTCAATTTAGGATATCTTCATTCATGCAGGGACTAAAGTCAAATATAGAAAGTGTTCAAGCTTTTACCCTTTTCTTTCAGACTGTGATTTACCCCTCCCTTGCCACACTACCCACCACGTAAGTGAAACATTCCACTGATTCTATTTCTCAAGTAACTCATGAATCTGTGTGCCTGCCCCTTCCCCATTCACCATCTCTTCTTCATAGCCATATGTTAGATCTTCACCTTTTCTTGTCAAGACCAGTGACAACTGGTAGGCCATCTGTATCTGTCTTGTCTCTCCCACTTACTCATCTATAATCAAACTACATACAAATATCCCATGTCACTCCCATTACTGATAGACATTTAGAATCTATGGGGCCTTAGTACTGCAGAGAAATGTCTCCATTACCTGACTTCTACTTATGTCTTCATTTTCAACTCACGTGTCTCTGTCATGCAATTTTAACTCTACCGTGGAGGACTGATGATGTCTCCCTCATCTTAATTCACCACTGCTATGTTACACTTCCATGTCCTGCCTAGTTCCTCTTCCTGGAGTTGCATTTACCTCTAGTATGTCAATTCATTCTAATTAAGTAAATCATTCATTCATTCAACCACTGTTTATTAAGCACCAATGATGTATCAATAACCTCTTATACGCAGATTGAAAGGAAAAGGAGAAGAGGGCAACAGAGGACAGGATGGTTGGATGTCATCACCAACACAGCGGACATGTATTTGAGCAAACTCCAGGAGATAGTGAAGGACAGGGCAGCCTGGTATGCTGCAGTTCATGGGATCACAGAGGGTCAGACAAGACTGAGTGACTGAACAACTACAACAACAATGTACCAGCTCCCACACTGAGTACTGATTATCAAATTGCACTTCTTCTCCATCCCACTTATTTCAGTTTGGTTTAGTTTTCATCAGGACCTTTCATGGGCATAATCTCCTCAGATAATCCTGGGAAGTTGGACAATCACCTACCCTCTGTACCTGCAAATTCCCCAATGAAAGTCCCAACCAGTACACTGAAGTTGGATTTACTTATCTGTCTTACCCAAACCACTGAATTCATTTGATGGAAAGTTATGTCTTATTCTTCTTTGCATTCCCTGATTTCAGTGTCTGCTCCATGACAGTTTCTTAGTAAATAGGTTTTGACCTGAACTAAATGCTACTGCCCTTTAAGGCTATCAGAGTAAGTTAAACTTGATGCAATGATATATCCTTCTTTTTAGGTTCTTCTTTCCCTAACAGCATTTCTTAAGTTCACTCTATTCTTTCTCTCATTGTTTTCCCTCTTTCCTAACTACAGCTCTCCTCTTTTCATTTAACTATTTGCAAATGGTAAAGAATCTGCCAGCAATGCAGGAGATCCAGGTTCAATCCCTGGGTCAGGAAGATCCCTTGGAGAGGGGAATGGCAACCCACTCCAGTATTCCTGCCTGGAGAATTCCATGGACAGAGGAGCCTGCAGGGCTACAGTCCATGGAGTCACCGAGTCGGACATGACTGAGTGACTGATACACAAGCTGTGACTAGTCTCCGTTATCTACAAGTGGTAATAGTAGCACTGTCTACTTTCTTGGTCACAGGAGCTTATTGGTTTTTTGTCAGCAGTGGGAATTATAAGTTTCTGGTGGTCAAAGGAAAGAATGTTTTCGAAAGGAAAGGGAGAACACAAGAATGTCTGTAAGGGCAATGCTACTAGGATTAATGTTTTGGGATTCAATGCAATCAAATATGGGAAGGGTTGCTCTCGGCTCCTTTTAGAATCATGAGGTCTTACTATCTCTTGAAGTTTCTAACTTCTAATACCCATCCAACACATACAAGCACACAAATAAGTGCCCACTTGCAACCACATAATGCAAATAGACACATGCTTCCTCTCATACTTTGTTATGACTGAATTGCTCGTTTCTCTAATTTATAAACTAGTAAGACCTTTACCTATTTTACAACAAGGAGATCAAACCAATTAATCCTAAAGTAATTCAAACCTGAATATTCATGGGAAGGATTATTGATGAAGCTGAAGCTCCAGTATTTTGGCCATAAATGCGAAGAGTTGACCCATTGGAAAAGATCCTAATGTTTGAAAAAAATTGAGGGCAGGAGGAGAAGGGTGTAAGAGAGGATGAGATGGTTGGATGGCATCACTGACTCAATGGACATGAGTCTGAGCAAACTCCAGGAAATCATGAAGGACAGGGAAGCCTTGAGCGTGGCATTCCATGGGGTCAAAAAGAGTCAGACATGACTGAATAACCGAAGAAAACTACAAGATTTTACCCACTCTTTAGGTGCAAGGTCAAATTCCACCAAGTTCCCATCCACTTTAATCACACTTTACTCTGATGGGAATAACCACAAACTGTGATAAATGAGCCATTTTTAACTTCTAATCCATTATGGATCAATAATATGGCAAGTACAATGCAAATTAATTACTAGATAAATGGAATAAAAAAGAAAATCAGATAAAATAAATCTAATATGTCACTTCAGAATTAATAGATTCAGCAGAAATAGAACCACTTTGTCAAAATTCTAAAAAGGTTTTCTAAACACATAACCCCAATGTCATCATGAACCAGAAATAGGACAAAAACTGGAAGCAATCCACAGACCACGCTTTGAGAAGCACTGTTGTAAAGAAACTGTTATTAACTTACACAATAGCCAATGTATGCATGTTCAATAAATAAAGAACAGATCTCAAAAACACTAAGATAAGACATCAGAGTTTGTGTGTGTGTGTTTTCTTTATTTCTTATTTTGAACCTGCTTTACAATTTTCTCTTTAAAGTTTTGAAATTGTTGCTAACAGCATTATGCAAGTGATTCAGTCAAAGTTTTCAATAACTAATTCATTCCTCAACAAGTGTTTATTGAACATCATCTGTATGCCAGACACAGTCCTAGATACTAGGATCCAAATTTGCATAAACTATGGTCCTTAATTCAAACAAATCTAAATTAAAGGCTGTGCTACAAAGCAACTGGAGTGTAATCTTTAAAAGTATCAGGGTGGTGAAAGTCAAGGAAAGTCTGTAGAATTTTTCTACACTCATGAAGACAAATAAAATGAAACTAAAAAAACAAAGCACATAATTTGGAAACAAATTCTTACTCACTAAAGACCAATAGTTGGAATTTATCTGGACAACTGATGAAACTTGAATGGGATCTGGGGATTAGATAGTAGTGAACTAAGGATGTTAATTTCCTGATGTACTAGTTAGCT
Source organism: Ovis aries (assembly GCF_016772045.2). NCBI lineage: Eukaryota > Metazoa > Chordata > Mammalia > Artiodactyla > Bovidae > Ovis > Ovis aries. Next base: position 141,325,576 of record NC_056054.1, read on the forward strand.
GCAGCTGTGTTAACAAAATATGATCAACTGGGTGGCTCAGGCAACAGGAATTTATGTTTCATAGATTTGGAGTCTGGCAAGTCATGATCAAGGAACTCACCAATTCCTTCTTTCTTGCTTTTGTTCACACATAACAGTGAGAAAATAAATAAACTCTCTGGCCTCTCTTCTTATAAGAGCACTAACCCATTATGAGAGCACCATGCTCATTACCTCATCTAAACCTACTTAGCTACCAAAGGCCTCTCCTCCAAATACCATCACACTTAGTGCAGGCTATTCTCCAAATACCATTACAGGGGGTTGGAGGAGGGGTTAGGTCTTCGACATATGAGTGGGACTGAATGTGCTTAGTTGCTCAGTTGTGTCTGACTCTTTGTGACCCCATGGACCGTAGCCCTCCAAGCTCTTCTGTCCATGGGGATTCTCTAGGGAAGAATACTGGAGTGGGTTGGCATGCCATTCTCCAGGGGATCTTCCCAACACAGGGATTGAACCCAGGCCTCCCACATTGCAGATGGATTCTTTATCATCGACGCCACCAGGGAAGCCATATGAATATAAGGTGGGGCACAATTTAGTCCTTAGTACCTGATATTGGTGATTTTATTGTGGTTATGCAGAAAATGTCTTTGTTTGCAGGGAGACACATCCTAAAGCACTCTGGGTAATGTGGCATTATGCTGGCAATTTATTTTCAAATAGTTCAGTGGAAAAGTTCTCTGTGATGTATGCATACATTTTCTGTAAGTTTATGATTGTTGAAAGATATTGTTTCTGACCTTGAGATTCTCAAGTCTACTTGGGAAGAGAAATGTGTGAGCAACTGTAATTAGGTGCCATTAAATGCAGTGAAATGTGGTGATATAATAAAGGACTGAAATGAAAGAAGGAAGGTGAGTTTGTCCAGAAGTTTGTGCAGGAGAGATCTCAAAAAGAAAGTAAATCTTGAAGGTCAAAATGTAAAACGAACCAGAGTCCATTGAACCCATGTTTATGCATTAATGATTATGTGACAAAATTGGCATACTTGATTTTTATTTTTCCCTCGTGTTTGACTTCCTGTAGAGTCATTATCTTAACTCACCATTTTCTTTTAAAATTAACAAAATGACAAAATATTTGAGGTAGTAAAGAAAAGAGTAATTAATTAAGAGCATAAGGTAAGTTGGGGATCAGATAAAAGTGTGTTCAAAAAGTGATATCTCTTAAACATCATTCTTTGCATATCATAATATATCTTAACAAAACCTTAGCTCATTCTTGCTTTCTCTTTTCCAGAATCCAGAAATAGACTGAAAAAGCTTATCTGAGGTCTCCATATTTGTTGCTAATGGCTATTATCCTCCTTAAAGTATTATATGAAATTTCCAATGAACATGGGAGAACAAGGGCTAGAGTGCCCATTTATTTCCCTGTATCTTAAAGATATCTATAATTCACTCATTGATTGAGCAAGTATTTGCAGGGTATCTATGCAAAGGTACCAAATTGCTTACCTAAAGGCATGCTATGATTCCTTTACATGGTTTTCTTTTTTCCCCCAATGTTTAAAATTGAGCCCATATTTAGAAACTGTGAGATTTCACATAGAAGTTTCAATATTCAATTCCTTTTACCTTTAGAAGTTATGGCTACTGGAACGTACTGTTAGATAGAAAGTATGACTAGAATGAGGAGAAACAGCCCCTGTTTGTTGAGCATGTGATCGTCTTTTCCTCAGTCCACACCACTCCCAAATGTACAGTGTTGGTCTGTTACACTCCCTTTGGCTATACTCATGGGTTTCAAAAGTACCTGCATTTGTAACCCTAGCCGAATATCAGATAAATTTATTTAGAAGACTGAGCAAGATCCTTTCCCCCTTCCTGATTTGTCCAATAAGATGTTTGTAGAATCAAGAGTTTGGGGCTGGTGACTTCTGCAAGTCAGATGAGGAGAAAAACTATTATGCAGTAGGCATAATAGTTACTACTTTCAGTTTTAAAAGAGATCTCATACCCACTTATTTTTCATTTTTCTGTTAAAAAAAGAATTTGGTACATATGTTCAAGATGTTTCAAATTAATACTACCATTGAATTCAGACTAATGTGAAATCAGAGATTCTTTTAGACACAATTCAAGCCATTAATAAGTCTACTTTTGCTGGCTGAGATAATGTCAAAGATTCATTTAAACAGCATGGGTAGTAAGTTGCATTATATACAAGTACTAACATTACTCTGTTTCTTCTAACAGAATTCACGCAGAGAATTGCTTCTTTTATATGTAATTTCTACTTTGCAAATAACTATCCATACTTTTAACCCACAGAGACAAATTTGTTACTGTCTTATCAATAAAAATAACGTCTTACATGTGTATAATACTTTAAAGCTGGCAAAGTGTTTTTAGATCCATATGAGGTAATGTATAAATAATTTCAGTACCATATAGATTTTTTTATAAATTTATAAATAATTTTCTGAAACAACCAATATCTGATTTTAAGCATGAATGCAACTAAGAATCATTAAAGTTCAATTTGAAAGAACTTTTACTGTGTATCAAAAATCATGTGTTGATATCTTTTGTATCTCGTTCATCAGAAATTATTAACAATTACTACTGTGTTACTCCAAAGATAATAGGTAGGTAGTGGTACTTTATAAACATTTGGTAAGACTAAATATTTCTACCTGATTTCTCCCCTTTGTCACACTTCAATCCAATTTAGCTGACTGCTATTTATTCAGCACCTACTAAGTTCAAATAGGAGTAACACACAGTCATTACCCTCTAAGGGTTAACATCCTGTAGGGAAAAATACAAGGTGAAATTTTGTATGTGACATAATATGTATGATGAGATCTATTTTTCCAAAAGATTTATGGAGATGTAAGATGACTGGTGAGAATGAAGATGAAGGGAAACATCTTTTTGAAAGCTATGAAAGAAGGTGTCATCTGGGGTGAATCTTGAAAAACAATCAGAACGTTACTCTTACATACCTAGAACGCAGTTGCATAAACATCTACATTATGAGCTTTTCTTTCCCCTGACCATTTATGTGCACTTACCTAATACTTTTTATGACTCTTTACTGTAACACTTTTTCTTTACTCCTTAATTTCCTAATTCAAAGTACAAGTGAGAATTATTCTTTTGTATGCTTGCCAAAAATGTAATTAAGGAAGGCCTGCTTTCATTCTATTTTAAAGTTCTATTTAAGAAAAGATTTAAAGGGCCTATTAAATAAATCATGGCACATCAAAAAAAATTGTCTAATATGCAGCCATTAGAAAGGATGAAATAGATAACATATATTGACTTAGAAGAAACTTCATAATTAAAATGTTAAAAAAAAACAGACTCATGAATATGGTATGAAAGCATTGTGTGCACAGATTAATATTGATATTTGTGTATATAAAGAAGGAACCATGAAAGGAAAACACCAAAACTTTAGCAGTACTAACTTTGAGGGAAACATAATTTTCTATTTAGTATAATTCTTAATTTTTAATATGAAATACTTCCTAACAACAAAATTATTGATATTGAAAGAAATACAAAGCATGCAGCATTTAATTTTTCCCATTCTAAGACTGGAAAAACCACAGATGTTATTTAAGTCAGTAACCTAATTCAATAATTCTTCAAGAATGAAAAATTTAACTCAAAACAAATTTCAGAAAAGTTGAAATATCATAAACTGCATGAAAATACAAATTCAAATTCTCAAATCAAATTCCACTGAAGAATGATAATGTTAAAAATTATGTTTATAGTAAGGCAGATTTCTAATTTTATTAAAATTAAGGCTAATTTTTTTTTTTGTCTGTAACCAGCAAGTCTCATTATTTTCTGTCAAAATACCAAAAATATTGGTGATAATCTCCTAGAGATAAAAGACAACACATAAAAAACACATGAATTTGCTGTATCATTATTTGGTGCTTTAGAAACTAGAAATAAATTCTTTTCTTTCATAGCAGATGACATATAAAGTTTAAATAGAATTCATAAAATCTCAGTTGTTCATTAGAAAGTGATACAATGACCCACCGCAAAGGCAATTACAGATTAGAACTAGAATGTAGTAGCTAGGAAAATAAAGGATTTCCAGACTTTCTACAACAGCAATATATCACAGTTGGTCACTTTCAGAGCTACCCAAGGTATTCTTGTCCATCTGTGAGGTCCGCTTGTATCACTCAGCCAGAATACCGAAAATGAGTACAGGTGAGGAGACTTAGCAACTTAGAGGCACCATGATTTGCCAAATACCAATCTCATGAGCAGTGAGCAAATGATAGTGTACCAGACACACATCAAGCACAAAAGATCATCAGCTCAGGTAAAATAAATGCAACCTGCCTTACGTGCCATCTTTGACTTCTAGCTCGTTGTTTTTATGTTATTATCATTTTGCTTTTGCCATATATTTTAAATCTGTACCATTCTGCCTCTTTCAGGCATTGAGCAGTTTGTCTTGAATTAGAAAAGAGGTGCTAGAATGTGGAAGTGGGAGGTTGACCTACATCTGAACAATTTGCATATGATTCACCACAATTAAACAATTTGGTTTGAAATAGCTGCAATTAAGCTATTATCAGAGAAGTATCTACTAGAGTAGGAATTCTAAATTTATCGTCACATACATTCTAGCCAAGAAAAGGGACACATTTTCTGGCACTCATTAAGAAAAGCTAATACAGAATTAAATTCTTCCAAATTAAAATTTATTTTAATAAATCACTGATAGCTAATTATACTTATGGCAACTTTGGTTTTTCTTTAAAAATTATAGTTTTAAAATAAGAAGAAAACTATGAAATTAAGGTAGGTTGGAGAAGGCAATGGCACCCCACTCCAGTACTCTTGCCTGGAAAATCCCATGGATGGAGGAGCATGGTGGGCTGCAATCCATGGGGTCTCTGAGAGTTAGACACACTAACTCAGTGACTTCACTTTCACTTTTCATTTTCATGCATTGGAGAAGGAAACGGCAACCCACTCCAGTGTTCTTGCCTGGAGAATCCCAGGGACCGCGGAGCCTAATAGGCTGCCGTCTGTGGTCGCACAGAGTCGGACATGACTGAAGTGACTTAGCAGCAGCAGCAGCAGCAGTAGCAGAGAATCTTAGTTTCTAACAATATATTCTATACGTTAATATACAAAAGTGCGTGTTCGTGTGTATGTGCCCAGTCGAGTTGACTCTGCAGCCCCATGGACTGTAGCTCGCCAGGCTTCTCTGCCCATGGAATTTTCCAGGCAAGAATACTGGATAGAATAGGTTGCCATTTCCTCCTCCAGGGGATCTTCGACACACAGGGATTGAACTCACATCTCCTGTGTCTCCTGCATTGGCAGGTGAATTCTTTACCACTGAGCCACCTTGGAAGCTCATACCTAAGTGTATATATTATAAAATTATCTTCTTGATATACGGAAGTCATACATGGTAATGTCAAACTATGCTAAAATTATGAAGGTAATACAAAATGTAAAATAATGAATAAATTCTGCCCACAGGGGAAAAAAATTCTAAGTAATATAATAAACTGAAGTAATATGTAATAGTAAGGGGTTTCCGGGTGGCTCAGATAATAAAGATTCAACCTGCATGAAGGAGACCTGCACTCAATACCTGTGTCTGGACAATCCCATGAAAAGCGACTACCCATTTTTATTTTTGCTTGGAGAATTCTTGACAGGGACAGAGGAATCTGGTGGGCTATAGTTCACGGGGTCACAAAGAGTCAGACGTGAGAGTGACCAACATTTTCACTTTAGCCTCACAGTATGTAATAATATGAATGCAAAATGCAAACTGACAATTAAACACTATGCACTGGGTGATTTCAAGTTGACAGGTGAGTAGAGATAACACATTTTTCAGATTTTCCAAATAAGCAACATTAACTATGTCTATGTCTAAAAAGAGGTGTAAAGTATTAAAACATAGCTAAAACAAAAGCATTCTATTTGCCATAGAATTACAAATATATTCTATAACCAGAAATAAGGGTTCTTTTTCCTACCTTTAGAGGCACATAAGAGGCTCTCTGACTAATCTTCAAGGATATCCTAAAAAATAAATAGAAAATGGATGACATAAAGAGCAATAAAATAGAAGGATTGTTTTAGCATTATTATTAACACTGAGTTTTAGTGGTCTATTTGCTGGGGGTTAGTCTATTTACTGTGTCAAGGAATTGCTTTTTCCATCCACCAATGAGTTTGGCAGCACTGAAGGGCACATAAGCATTACAATAAAATATATGTTTACTGACATTTTTGCTATCTGTTGGATATGGACATAGTGATTAAGAGTCTTCTTATTTACAACTATTAGCCAATTTAGCAATTTTACTATTGACAGTAGAGGTAAAAAGGAAAAAATAATTATGCCTTATTGCCAAAATGAAGCAAAAAAACCCCTATAAAATTGCAAACACTTCTAGATTTAATAACATCTTTTTATATCATTAGGTGTCACACTGAGTGAAGTAAGTCAGACAGAGAAGAAATATCATATGACATCCCTTACATGTGGAATCTAAAAAGAAATGATACAAATCAACTTACTTAGAAAACAGAAAGAAACTCAGGGACTTAGAAAACGAACTCATGGCTGCCAGGGGAAGGGATAGGTATAGACTTTGGGAAGATCATGTACACACTGCTATATTTAAAACAGATAACCAACAAAAACTTATTGTATAGCACATGGAACTCTGCTCAATGTTATGTGCCAGCCTGGATGGGAGGGGGGATTTGGGGGAGAATGGATACATATATATGTATGGCTGAGTCCCTTCACTGTTCACCTGAAACTATCACAACATTGCTGATTGCCATACCACAATAGAAAATGTTTTTGGTGTTAAAAAATAAAAATTAAGTTAAAAACTACAGGTACTAACTTGTAGTCCATTTTGTGGATACAATCACAAGATTTCAACCTGGAGTGAGATCAAGTCCCGTGTTCTAGAGTTTTAAGAGAGATATTACCTCAAAGAGGGGAAGAGGGAATTACTGTAAGGAAATTCTGATGATCATCATTAGAAAAGAACTGATCTTAGAACCAGGAGGTAACTTAAAAATCAACCGGTCCAACATCCTCACTTTACAAAATAAAGCAGTATCCCATAGCTAGCTTATGGCAGAACTAAGGGTAGAATATCCATCTCCCAGCCTCATCCCACTGCATTGTTACTTAATTCTTTGTAATTTCCAAGATTAGAAAGGAATCGAGAAGAGTGGAATTCTGTATTTTGCTTTGGAAAAGTTCCATCTTCTTGGTGAAGCTTCATACTCCTAATTGCATAAATGACCTATTGAATCTATTTATTTTATCTACATCATTCAAAACTCCTTTCCTTGGTAAAGAGAGATATAGTCCTCCCTTGGTATGTGAAAGGGATTGGTTCTAGGACCTTCTCTTTTCTATGGATACCCAAATCCCTGGATGCTCAAGTTCTTTTATAAAATAGCACAGAATTTTCATGTAACCTATGCACATCCTCCTATATACTTTAACTTCTTTCTTTCCTCTTTTGAGATATAATTGACATATAGCATGAAATAAGTTTAAGGTATACAGCATGATTATTTGATTCACATGCATCATCATTTACACAATATATTTAGTGAACAGCCATCATTTCATATAGACACAAAAATGAATAGAAAAAAATTTTTCCTTCTGATAAGAACTCTTAGGATCACTCTTTTAACAACTTTCATATCTAACATACAACAGTGTTATTTATATTTATCATGTACATTACACCCCCAGTACTTATTTATCTTATTGTCATATGCATTATATTCAAAGTACTTATTTATCTTATAACTGGAAGTTTGACCTTTTGACTGCCTTCATCTAACTCACCCTCCTTATACCAGTACCTCTGGTAACCACGAATATGATCTCTTTTTCTGTGAGTTTGCTTGTTTGCTTTAAAGTGTAATTGACCTGCAACACTATGCTCTTTGCACACAACAAAATGATTCGATATTTCTATTTCAAAATGATCATCATGATAATTCTCGTTATTGTCTGTCACCCGACAAAGATACTATATAATTATTGACTATATTTCCCACTGCAGATGGTGACTATAGCCATGAGATTAAAAGAGGTTTGCTCTTGGAAGAAAAGCTGTGACAAACCTAGACAGCATATTGAAAAGAAGAGACATTACTTTGCTGACAAATGTCCATATAATCAAAGCTATGGTTCTTCCAGTAGGCATGTATGGATGTGAGAGTTGGACCATAAAGAAGGCTGAGTGCTGAAGAACTGAGGCTTTTGAACTGTGTTGCTTGAGAAGACTCTTGAGAGTCCCTTGGACTGCAAGGAGACCAAACCAGTCAATCCTAAAGGAAATAGACTCTAAATATTCATTGGAAGGACTGATGCTAAAGCTAAAACTCCAATACTTTGACCACCTGATGTGAAGAACTGACTCATTTGAAAAAGACCCTGATGCTGGGAAAGATTGAAGGTAGGAAGAGAAACGGGGTGACAGAGGATGAGATGGTTGGATGGCATCACCGACTCAATGGACATGAGTTTGAGCAAGGTGTGGGAGATAGTGAAGGACAGGGAAGACTGTGTGTGCTGCAGTCCATGGGGTCAGAAAGCACTGGACACAACTTAGTGACTGAACAACAACAACAGTATTTCCAACACTCTCCATTTTATACCTCTGATTCATTTATTTTGTACCTGGAAGTCTGTATATCTTATTAATCTCCCTCTTCTATTTCTCTCCTTCCATATACTTTAAATCATCTCTAGATCAGTAAAACACCTTATACAATGTAAATCCTATGTAAAGAGTTATCTGAATAGAAAATTCCAGTTTTGCTTCGTGAAACTTTCTAGAATACTGTGTTAATACTTTCCAAACAGTGGTAGATTGAATCCATGGATGCAGAACCCCTGGATATGGAGGGCCAATTAAACTAAAGAGTTAAATGACAGGATTCTAGCCATAAACTTCTTATAATCAGTGACAGAAGTCAAGGGGGGAAAAAGGGAAAAAACAAGAGCTGCAAAGCTAACAAAAACTGTCATGAACACTAGAAGCAGGGTGTGAGAGAACCAACACAGTATCACTTTGCATAAAATCTTTTTACCGGGCAGTCTTCAAGGGAAGTCTAACAGCACTCTTTAACAAATGGCTCCTCTCTCTCAACTGATCTACATAACTATAGGCAGTAATGAAATCATCTGCAATCCAACTAGACTTCATTAAAAATACATATCTATTATATGTACAATCATTTGTGATTCTTAATAAAATGCAGTTTTTGTAACAATAACAATGGCTTATTAAACCATTCCTTATGAATGCCTCTATAAGGTGGGCAGTAACCCCTGGCCCCCAGTTTGTGTTGCTGTTAACAGTAACTTCTATACTTTCAGAAAATGCAATAACAGAGTCAACATTACAAAAGAATAGAATCTACCCCTGTACTGACAAGATCTAGAATTTTGAGAGCATGGAAGCTGAGCATGCAGCAATGTCACCCCTATGGGGATGTTTTCTTGTGCTGTAAACTCAGGCACAGCTTGTGTTTGCCCTGCTGGAAGCTCAAGATGTCGCTCTGCTTGCTGGACAAACTCAATGATTAATTCATGTTTCCACTGCAGAATGTCAAAGGATGAGAGTCACAGTTTAAAAGTTACATCAGATATCAAAAAGACATGGAATAAAAGAAATGTAAACATTTGGAGTGTAGCTAGTCAAAGTACTAGTGTCTCTAAGAAGATAGAGCATTATTTAGTAATAAGAGATATTTGTTGGATTTTATTGCTATAATTTTTCAATTATATCTAAATCATGAGGAAAGAATTCTGAAAAAAAAATTGTTTCTGTGAGCCAAAGTTTAAGCAAATTAACTCAACCATATTTAAGAGAAATAAAGTCATAGAGTGAATTACAAGGAAATATGTTTTTTGAAATTTTGGTAAGCAATAAAGTTAAAATGTTTTTCTATTTTTCTATTTAGAGGTCAGCCCTCTTACAAATATTTAAATATAAACATGCCGAATTACAAGGAAGTATGTTCTTTGAAATTTCGGTAAAAATAAAGTAAAAATGTTTCTGCATTTTTCTATCTAGAGGTCAGCCCTCTTACAAATATATAAATACAAACATATACATACTATTGTGGGTGAACACATTTACATTGTACACAAACAAGTATGGTTAAACACTGAAATATATGTTTTAATCCATTATGTATTTTATGTTCTCAATATCTTTGGCTAGAGACTAGAGTTTTGGCTTTATAAACAACTCTAATATCAGGGTTATGATAAATAAACATGTCTACACGTTTCAAAGTGACATACACAGGATAAATCACTGCCACTTTAGGGCAAGATTACCAGAGTGTGAGATACAAGATTTTGTAGACAGTTGGAGAAGGAAGAAGTGAATATCGAATTACTATTTTTAATACAAAATTAATTAGAAGCTCTCTTGTTTTCTGCTTTCCTTTTCCACTGAGGAGACTACTGTTTATTAAAGATGCTGCCAAAAAACACTTAAAAGATATCCTGTTTTAGAAAAATGCAGTTTAAACAATCAAAAGACTTTAAAATGTTGTATATACCTAGTTATGCACTAGGGCTTCCCCACCTGCCAATGCAGGAGACACAAGAGAGTTGGGTCCCCTAGAGTAGGAAATGGCAACCTGCCATAGTATCCTTGCCTGGGATATTCCACTGACAGAACTTGGTGGTCTACAACCCTGGGGTCACAGAGTCAGACAGAGCTGAGTGACTGAGAACACACACACAACTATGCTTTCATTCCTAAAGTCTTTTCGTCTTTCATCAGAATAAGAGGACTCAACAAGTGTATATTCCACAGAGAAAGTTGCTTACTGCATTTAAGAAAAGCAGAATTAGACTGTAGCATTTCAGTCTCAGCACACAGGAACAACCACCCTTATATCTTCATGTTACACCTCTAACAAGATATGCATCCTTTATCCTCGACCCAGGGATTGAACCTGGGTCTCCTGCATTGCAGGCAGATTCTTTAACATCTGAGTAACCAGGGAAGCCCATAGAGAATTATATTTCAAGTATCTATTAAAATAGAATTTGAACTTTTAGTTAACAGGAGGAATGGTGGGGGTTGGTAGATAGGGTGTTTGGAATTGAAATGTATACTGTTATATCTAAAAAGGATAACCAGCAAGGACCCACTATATAGCACAAGGAACTCTGTTCAGTATTCTGTAACAACTTAATTGGAAAAAGAATTTGAAAAGGGGTGAAAAGTGAAAGTGTTAGTTGCTCAGTCATATCTGACTCTTTGCAACCCCTTGGACTGTAGCCCACCAGGTTTCTCTGTCCATATTTTCCAGTCAAGGATACTAGAGTGGTTTGCCATTTTCTTCTCCAGAGTATCTTCCCGACCCAGGGATTGAACCTAGTTCTCCCATATTGCAGGCAGATTCTTTACCTTCTGAGCCACCAGGGAAGCCCCCTGAAAGGGGCTAGATACATGTACATATATATGGCTGAGTCACTTTGTTGTATACCTGAAACTAACACTGTATTGTTAATCAACTATACTCCAAAATAAAACAAAAAGTTTAAACAATTTTTAAAAATTGAATTTAAATGTTTTGCATTACCTGTGGGCCAACTGGGTTAAAACCTTTTTAATGTCTAGATAAGTTTTATTTTACATATAAATAGATGAATACAAATGTATAATATTTAAAGTAAAGCCTAATTTTATTATCACAGCATATGTTTTCCATTGATTTTGCTGAGTATTGCCATTTTAAGAATAGTGGGCATGAAAACTTCCACATGTTTAGCTTTGAGATTCATGTCTAGCCTGTCTTCATATTGCATGATGTCTCCTGGTACTATATTTTTACTTGAAAACCCATATGCTTTTATGTAGATCAACACAGAAGTTTAAGGTTAAAAAATAAAGTTCCATTTAAGAACAGTAAATTTCTGACTTTATTAATAAAGTATAAATTTTTCATTTCAGTTCAGTTCAGTTCAGTCACTCAGTCATGTCCGACTCTTTGCGATCCCATGAAACGCAGCATGCCAGGTCTCCCTGTCCATCAATAATTCCCGGAGTTCACCCAAACCCATGTACACTGAGTCAATGATGTCATCTAACCATCTCATCCTCTGTCATCCCCTTCTCTTCCTGCCCTCAATTTTTCCCAGCATCAGGGTCTTTTCCAATGAGTCAGCTGTTCACATCAGGTGGCCAAAGTTTTGGAGTGGCAGCTTCAACATCAGTCCTTCCAATGAACACCCAGGACTGATTTCCTTTAAGATGGACTGGTTGGATCTCCTTGCAGTCCAAGGGACTAGAAAGGGTCTTCTCCAACACTAAAGTTCAAAGTATCAATTCTTCGATGCTCAGCTTTTTTATAGCCCAACTCTCACATCCATACGTGACTACTGGAAAAACTATAGCTTTGACTAGACAGACCTTTGTTGACAAACTAACGTCTCTGCTTTATAATATGCTGTCTAGGTTTGTCAGAACTTTTCTTCCAAGGAGCAAGCGTCTTTTAATTTCATGGCTGCAGTCAACATCTGCTGTGATTTTGGAGCCCCCCAAAATAAAGTATCTCACTGTTTCCTCTGTTTCCCCATCTATTTGCCATGAAGTGATGGGACCGGATGCCATGATCTTAGTTCTCTGAATGTTGAGCTTTAAGCCAACTTTTTCACTCTCCTCTTTCACTTTCATCAAGAAGCTTTTTAGTTCCTCTTCACTTTCTGCCATAAGGGTGGTGTCATCTGCATATGTGAGTTTATTGATATTTCTCCCAGAACCTGGATTCCAGCTTGTGATTCTCCCAGCCCAGCCTTTCTGATGATGTACTGTGCATATAAGTTAAATAAGCAGGGTGACAATATACAGCCTTGACGTACTCCTTTTCCTATTTGGAACCAGTCTGTTGTTCCATGTCCAGATCTAACTGTTGTTTCCTGACCTGTATACAGGTTTCTCAAGAGGCAGGACAGGTGGTCTGGTATTCTCATCTCTTGAAGAATTTTCCACAGTTTATTGTGATCCACACAGTCAAAGGCTTTGGCATAGTCAGTAAAGCAGAAATAGATGTTTTTTGGAACTCTGTTGTTTTCTCGATGATCCAGGCAATTTGATATCTGGTTTCTCTGCCTTTTCTAAGACCATCTTGAATATCTGGAACTTCATGGTTCACATATTGCTGAAGCCTGACTTGGAGAATTTTGAGCATTACTTTATAGTGTGTTCAGTTCAGTTCGGTTCAGTCGCTCAGTCATGTCTTACACTTTGCGACCCCATGAATCCCAGCACGCCAGGCCTCCCTGTCCATCACCAACTCCCGGAGTTCACTCAGACTCACGTACATCGAGTCAGTGATGCCATCCAGCCATCTCATCCTCTGTTGTCCCCTTCTCCTCCTGCCCCCAATCTCTCCCCGCATCAGGGCCTTTTCCAATGAGTCAACTCTTCACATGAGGTGGCCAAAGTATTGGAGTTTCAGCCTCAGCATCAATCCTTCCATTGAACACCAGGACTGGTCTCCTTTAGGATAGACTGGTTGGATCTCCTTGCAGTTCAAGGGACTCTCAAGAGTCTTCTCTATCACCACAGTTCAAAAGCATCAATTCTTCAGCACTCAGCTTTCTTCACAGTCCAACTCTCACATCCATACATGTTAGATGAGTGCAATTGTGCAGTAGTATGAGCATTTTTGGCATTGCCTTTCTTAGGGATTGGAATGAAAACTGACCTTTTCCAGTCCTGTGGCCACTGCTGAGTTTTCTAAATTCGCTGGCATATTGAGTGCAGCACTTTCACAGTATCAACTTTTAGGATTTGAAATAGCTCAACTGGACTTTCATCACCTCCACTAGCTTTGTTCCTAGTGATGCTTCCTAAGGCCCACTTGACTTCCCATTCCAGGATATCTGGCTCTAGGTAAGTGATCACACAATTATGATTATCTGGGGTTGTGAAGATCGTCTTTTGTACAGCTCTTCTGTGTATTCTTGCCACTTCTTCTTAATATCTTCTGCTTCTGTTAGGTCCATACCATTTCTGTCTTTTACTGTGCCCATTTTTGCATGAAATTTTCCCTTGATATCTCTAATTTCCTTGAAGATACCTAGTCTTTCCCATTCTATCGTTTTCCTCTATTACTTTGCCTTGATTGCTGAGGAAGGCTTTCTTATCTCTCCTTGCTATTCTTTGGAACTCTGCATTCACATGATTATATATTTCCTTTTCTCCTTAGCTTTTCACTTCTCTTCTTTTCACAGCTATTTGTAAGGCCTTCTCAGACAGCCATGTTGCTTTTTTGCATTTCTTTTCCATGGGGATGGTCTTAATCCCTGCCTCGTGTACAATGTCACGATCCTTTGTCCATAGTTCATCAGGCAATCTGTCTATCATATCTAGTCTCTTAAATCTATTTCTCACTTCCACTGTATAATAAGGAATTTAATTTAGGTCATATGAATGGTCTAGTGGTTTTCCCTACTTTCTTCAATTTAAGTCTGAATTTGGCAATAAGGAGTTCATGATCTGAGCCACAATCAGCTCCCAGTCTTGTTTTTGCTGACTGTGTAGAGCTTCTCCATCCTTGGCTAAAAAGAATATAATCAATCTGATTTTGGTGTTGGCCACCTGGTGATGTCCATGTGTAGAGCCTTCTCTTGTGTTGTTGGAAGAGGGTGTTTGCTATGACCAGTGTGTTCTTTTGGCAAAACTATTAGCAGTTGCCCTGCTTCATTGTGTACTCCAAGGCCAAATCTGCCTGTTACTCCAGGTGTTTCTCGACTTCCTACATTTGCATTCCAGTCCCCTATAATGAAAAGGACATCTTTTTGGGGTGTTAGTTTCAAAAGGTCTTGTAGGTCTTCATAGAACCAATCAACTTCAGTTTCTTTAGCTTTACTGGTTGGGGCATAGGCTTGGATTACCGTGATATTGAATGGTTTGCCTTGGAAATGAACAGAGATCATTCTGTCGTTTTTGAGATTGCATCTAAGTACTGCATTTCGGGCTCTTTTGTTGCCAATGATGGTTGCTTCATTTCTTCTAAGGGATTCCTGCCCGCAGTAGTAGATATAATGGTCATCTGAGTTAAATTCACCCATTCCAGTCCATTTTAGTTCGCTGATTCCTAGAATGTTGACTTTCACTCTTGTCATCTCCTGTTTGACCACTTCCGATTTGCCTTGATTCACGGATCCTATGCAATATTGTTCTGTGTAGCATAGGACCTTGCTTCTTTCATCAGTTTTATCCACAACTGGGTGTTGTTTTTGCTTTGGCTCCAACCTTTCATTCTTTCTGAAGTTATTTCTCCACTGATCTCCAATAGCATATTGGGCACCTACCGACCTGGGGAATTCCTCTTTCAGTGTCTTACCTTTTTGCCTTTTCATAGTGTGATTTTTTTTTTTTAATAAAATTTTGTTCAGGAGAAATAGTTGTGTTTTTCCTAGCTTTTACACACCTTATTTTCTGTTTTAAACCCTACATTTTCAATAACCTAATTCTATACTTTGAATTCATGTCCACAGAAGGGTAAGGATTATCATTAGTCTTTTTGGCTTTGTCTCTTTAATAATACCAGGAAATTGTGGTTAAGTTAATGGCACACATATTCTTCTCACAAAAGGTTATAAGACCTAATGCTTTTATAGTATTTTAACAATCTTCATTCTCTAACAATATTAAGATGGCCTAACTCACTATAAGCCCATTTCTGACCTTTCAAATGCTGCAGCTTCCTTGCATGGTGATTACATGGCTTAAGAATTGTTCCAACAGTAACTTCATGTCCAAGGAATTTGATTAGGCCTTTTTCCCTACAAAGGCTCTTTGGAAATGATGATATGACTGGTTTTCTGCCAAAAGACATGGTATAGAGATTTATCTCTAGTGATTTCCGCACCGCCCCCCCCCCACCCCCCCACACCCCCCCCCCGCCCCGCCCCGCCAAGTGACAGTTGGAACACATCCAGGAGGATAGCTGTAGAAGTATTCTTAAGTAATTTTAAGGACCCAGCTGAGGTCTTGTCAGTTGATCTGGAAAAAGCAGTGATAGCACCCCAGTGACAGATTGTCAGATTATCCTGTTTAATACCTTTCTGGAGTAAAAATCACCACACAGGTAAAATTTGCTGTATTTTAAAAATCACACAGATCTAGTATGTGTGATTTTTAACTATGTTCATACATACATGATACAGTAAGTTTCCTACTTATTAAAAGGGCATACACACTCTTTTTAAATGTATTTTATCTTGCATAAACTAAATGCTCAGTATTTTATTCCTAAAATATCCCAACTTTCATTTTGGAAGATACAAAATAATTAGTAACTTTAATTAAGGAAAGAAGAAATTCTTGTTCAGAGTTTAAATACTATCCCACATAATAAGCAAATTAATAAATAAACATGTAACAAGCCAGATAGTGCTAAGTGTATGAAGATGGATAAAGCATGGAAATGGGGACGTGTGGAGCCAGTGTTAAGATTTTAGAAAAGGTTGGAAGATTAGGATGATGAAAGAGAAGAAAAAATGTTACATTGATTCCTTGAGGCTCTAAGCTATCACCTTGGTTATGTTATTATGGCATTGGGAAACATTTGAGCCTGAGTTTTTCTTCATGTCACCATGTGATCTTTCTGTAAAATGGGATAATAGCATGCTTTTTTCAAATTTTTGCCATATGTAATTGAATGTAAAAATATTATAGGTAAATATCTGAAAAGAACAATGATTAAAGATAATGCACTAGAAAGGAAATTAATGAGCTTCATTTAGCTTTGGACACCATCCTAGGTCATTTACATATATTAGTTAAGATTCATAATGATTATTTCCACTTGTGGATCAATAAATGGATATTTTAGAAGATTAAGTGACTTCTTAACATCAGAAAGACTGTAGGGAGAATGCAGGGTTTTGATCTGACTGCCTGTTTTTCCAAAGCCCAATTCCTACAAGCCCCACCTTACTGACTCTCTGAAAAAGACTCTTCCATCATCGCATCAATTCTCGCAATCCTTAAACCAAACCTGTATACAGGTTTCTCATAGGCAGGTCAAGTGGTCTGGTATTCCCATCATTTTAAGAATTTCCCACAGTTTATTGTGATCCACACAGTCAAAGACTTTGGCATAGTCAATAAAGCAGAAATAGATGCTTTTCTTGAACTCTCTTGCTTTTTCTATGACCCAGCAGATGTTGACAATTTGATCTCTGGTTCCTCTGCTTTTTCTAAAACCAGCTTGAACATCTGGAAGTTCACAGTTCACGTATTGCTGAAGCCTGGCTTGCAGAATTTTGAGCATTACTTTACTAGCGTGTGAGATGAGTGCAATTGTGTGGCAGTTTGAGCATTCTTTGGCATTACTTTTCTTTCAGATTGGAATGACAACTGACCTTTTCCAGTCCTGTGGCCACTGCTGAGTTTTCCAAATTTGCTGGCATATTGAGTGCAGCACTTTAACAGCATCATCTTTTAGAATTTGAAATAGCTCCACTGGAATTCCATCGCCTCTACTAGCTTTCTTTGTAGTGGTTCTTCCTAAGGCAAATTTTCTCCAAATCAGAAGCACACTTCTGTTTTCTTGTTTTGGCTTTTTTTTTTTTTTCCTCTTCTTTGGGGTTGAAACTGGGTAGTAGCAACAAATATAAAAGAATTGAAAAGTAAGTTCCCTCATTTTCTGATTTTACCATTCCCATTCTCTGTCTTTTATAAATAACCTTATTTTACTCTTCATTTTGTTCCTTGACCACATTCAAACAATCAATTTATTCAATTCTAAATGTATGAACATAAAATGCTTTACTTTATCAAACTTGATTTTTTGCAAAAGGAGCTCATGATCTGAGCCACAGGTAGCTCCTGGTCTTGTTTTTGCTGACTATATAGAGCGTCTCCATCTTTGGTTGCAAAGAATATAATCAATCTGATATCTGTATTGATCATCTGGTGATGTCCATGGGTAGAGTTGTCTCTTGTGTTGTTGGAAGAGGGTGTCTGCTATGACTAGTGCATTCTCTTGGCAAAACTCTGTTAGCCTTTCCCCTGTTTCATTTTGTACTCCAAGGCCAAACTTGCCTATTACTTCAGGTATCTCTTGACTTCCTACTTTTGCATTGTAGTTCTCTGTGATGAAAAGTACATCCTTTTCTGGAGAAGACTCTTAAGAATTCTTTGGACTGCAAGGAGATCAAACTGGTAGATCTTAAAGGAAATCAATCCTGGATATTCATTGGAAGGACTGATGCTGAAGCTGAAACTCCAATACACTGGTCCACCTGATGAGAAGAACTGACTCATTGGAAAAGACCCTGATACTGGGAAAGAATGAGGACATGGGGAGAAGGTGGTGACAGAGAATGAGATGGTTGGATAGCATTCTTGATTCAATGGACATGAGTTTGAGCAAATACTGAGAGATAGTCAAAGACAAGGAAGTCTGGCATGCTATAGTCCATGGGTCACAAAGAGTCAGGCTTGACTGAGCAACTGAACAACAACAACAAAATCAGGCTTGATACAATTCCACTCTTTTGGTATTTGCATAAAAAAATTATTATTCAGTTAATTTTTTCTGTCTATAAATAAAGCTGAGCACTGAAGAATTGATGTTTTTGAACTGTGGAATTGGAGAAGACTCTTGAGAGTCCCTTGGACTGCAAGGAGATCCAACCAGTCAATCCTGAAGGAAATCAGTCCTGAATATTCATTGGAAGGACCAATGCTGAAGCTGAAGCTTCAGTATGTTGGCCTACTTCTCACCTACTGAGAAGAAATGACTCATTTGCAAAGGACGCTGATGCTGGGGAAGTTTGAAGGCAGGAGCAGAAGGGCACGACTGAGGATGAGATGGTTGGATGGCATCACCAACTCAATGCACATGAGTTTGAGCAAGGTCATGGAGTTGATGATGGACAGGGAAGCCTGGTATACTTCAGTCCATGGGGTTGCAAAGAGGCAGACATGACTGAGCGACTGAACTGAAATGAACTGAACTGAACTGACCCGTGATTGTCTGAAAAGCAAACATCATTATTAGGTATACATTTTTTCCTTCCTCAGAATCATCTATAGATGCTATAGTCTGGGCAAAATTACTTTTTATATAATATAATAATTGAGTTTTAGATGTTCATAAGATCTAATAGTCTACCAAGTTCTGGAAAGAAACTGCTCTCATATGATGATGACTATAAGATGACTTATTTCATGTGGTGTCAATTTGAGTTATTTAGATAAAATCTAAGTTGCTCTGAAATTTGTGCTTAGGTCAATAAATCACTTGAGATAAATGGAGGAGCTTGGTACTGTTTTCTACTCAACTAAAGAGAATAGATCAAGGACCAAGTTTGACTAAAAACAACATTCCCACCATGACAAACAATGAACCTCATTAGTTAACTTTTGTGGGAAAAGATAAAACACCAAAAGAATAATGTCAATCATTGGAAATTCCCAAATCAGAGGGAAGTTCTCAGAAGATCTTAATCTATTCTTTAGAGTTGTTTGGCATCCTTCCATATATTCATATATTCTCATCAAGAGTTCATCTTTATCACTTCTTTTAGGTTTTCAATAGTAATGAATCACTTAGAATATGTTCCTTGGACAGATTACACATACTACTTCCAAAATATTAAAAGTCCTTTTTATCACTGATACTTGAATTTTAAATGCCTTTTTTGGCAAAAAGTTTAAAGTTCCAATCTTCAAATAACACTCTAAAGGGGTGACTTTTGTTTTGTTTTTAAAGAAAACAAGCCCCTCATATGATTCTTCTTTCACCCAGAACTTCTTGGCCTTATCATATTAGAAGTCTCAAATTTGGAAAAAAATCATAAATATTGTACAAATACAATACAAAACTGCCAAAATGGCATATAAGTAGTTCCTCAATGACACAAAAACAAAATTTTCTCCCCAACAAATGAACCAGTGAGTTACCAAAATTCTCAAAGCCATTAAAATCATGGCAATTGCCCATCATTTATCAAAGATTATAACATGCAGATTGTTGAAGGCATAGAACAAAAAACTTACTAGGAGATTTCAATGTGTCCCCCCAGTGAGTTTATCTACAGATGACCACAAAAATTTTACCCATCTCTTAGACTTCAAGTTCTTTAAGTACAAAGACCTATCACTACTACGTCTCCCTGAATCCTCGTGGCTCAGTGCTAGAGAGCCCGCTTGCTAATGCATGAGATGTGAGTTGGATCTCTGGATTGGGAAGATCCCCTGAGAATAAAATGGCAACCCACTTCAGTTTTCTTGCCTGGGAAACCTATGGACAGAGGAGCCTAATGGGTGACCATTCATGGGGTTGCAAATGGGTCAGACTTGACTCATCAACTAAACAACAACAACAAACATCAAGCACAGAGCCTGGCAAATTGCAAATGCTATTTTAAAATTGCTTGACTAAATGGAAATTCTTAAATTACTCGAAACCCAGATCCAATCTTATTACTCCTACTCACACTTAAAGTCCTTCAACGCCTTCCCATCGCTCTGAGAATAAAGACTGACATTCACCACAGAGTTTGCAAGGATGTGCTGGTTTAGCACCCACCTACTTCTCCAGGCGTGTCTCATATGAAACTCCTACCATACTGTTGGTGCTAATCTAGATTCTTTTAGTACCTTGTACACACCAGTATCCTTCCCCCAGACTAAAAACATATACATTATCTAATGATTTCTAAAATACTTCAAATGCACATGTATGGAGTATCAAGAATTATAGAACAGGCTCTAATTCTCCAACCCAGATTAAATAGGTATTACCATGTTTCCAGAGTCATCTTTTTCTCTAGCTCTTAAAAGAAAAAAAAAAAAGACATAGTTAATGATCTCTCTTCATTCAGGGGTCTGCTTAGAAGGGTCTTCCCTTATCCCCTAAACTGAAATGGCATCCTTCCCTAACCTTTCCATTTCTTGTTTGCTTTATTTTTCATAGCAGTTATTACTACCTTGGAGAAGGAAATGGCAACCCACTCCAGTACTCTTGCCTGGAAAATTCCATGGACTGAGGAGCCTGGTAGGCTACAGTCCATGGGGTCGCAAAGAATTGGACACAACTTAGCAACTTCACTTTCACTTTATTACTACCTAACACACATGATATGGGTTTCCATGGTGGCTCAGTGATAACGAACCCACCTGTCGATGCAGGAGATGCAAGTACGATCCGTGGGCCAGGAAGATCTCCTGAAGAAGGCAATGCCAACCCACTCCAGTATCCTTGCCTGGGAAATCCCATGGATAGCGGAGCCTGGTAGGCTACAGTCCATGGGGCCACAAAGAGTCATACACAACTTAATGAATAAACAATAACAACAAACATATTTATTTACTAAAATGTTTATTATCTTCTCCTTCTTAGGATGTGAGCTAAATAAATACTTATTGTAGCCAAAGTTTTATCCAACATATTTCATCTCCCCTCCATGCCACCTCAGATATCAGTAACAGTCTGAAGTCAGCGTGTGTGTTTTATAAAAATGTATATGTTTATAACAAAGATACTGTAGAGCTCTCTTGTCTTTCTTTTTGCCTGTGTAACCTTTATCCTCCAAATAACTGATGTGTTGCTTCCTCAGACAGGCTTCCCCCACCACCCTGTTTATTCCTTTGCACTACATCATCTCAGCAGTTTGGACAGTGGACATTTTACTTTTATTTCTGTGTATTTGAATAACTTGCCTCTCTCTGCCACTAACTGGCAAACTCTATGAGGTGGGATCAATTCTTTGTTTTTATTTATCATCCCTGGCATGTAGTAAGTGTTTAGAAAACACGAGGAGTGAACTGGGCTATACCATCACTCAGAGGAAGTGATTCCTATCTGTACTCTCACACATGAAAACACAGCTTGTTAAGGCCAGGAATCCGTCTGTTTCCGTGGGCACATTTTCCTTCTCCATTGTCCTACACGTGAGGTTGGTGTGCCTGGCTAACTCAAAACAAGGATAAAAAGGGAACTATTCCTATTCATCTTACAGATATCTTTCCCTGCAATTTTATGACACTTCTGGAGAGCCTCCCATTCATTTCTGTGAATTGGCTAGTGCACATATTGTTTTATATTTTAAGACAATTATATTTCAACACATTCCAAATCTAGGAGTTACCAGATTATATTCAGATACCAAAGAGAAAACTACTTTGTGCTATTTACTGATTTTCAGTGAATCAAGTGGAAATATTTCATATTGCTGTCTCATCATTTTCAAATCATTCCATATAAAATATGAGATCCAATTCACCTAAGTTCCAGTTCAAAAGTTCATGTATTATTGGGACAAATTACACATCTTTTGTATTCTGAACTGAACCCTTTTCCCTCTTCCTCTTTCTTCTCACACTTTTTTCAAACAACATACACACACACATATCTTGACCAAAAATTCAGACTCAGATAATATAGAAATACCTATGATAACATATAATCACTTATGTTTAGTTTTACAAAAAACATACAAGTAAAAATTCAAGAAAACTTAATTCTTTTAACTGAGGGCTCTAAAAATACATTGCTACAACCAAGTAGCTTTTAATTGAAAAATTTTCCAGGCTATGCAGAGCACATATACCTACTTTCATGGAAGGTAAAGTTGTGCCTTCAGTTTATGAGTAAGAAGACTAGAAAAGCAGTGTGAATTATGTTATAAAAGTCTTACTATCAAAACACTTGTTAGATGTTCTGCAGACATATGAAGGCAGAGCATATGTCTGTGATGAATAAATAGTACTCACACTGCACCAATAATCAAGGCAAGATGTATTCTTTTAAATATGGGCAAAGACAAATACTATATATATATATATATATATATATATATATATAAACTTTGATGGATGATATGTGATAATTCATAACTAAAAACTATAGAATTTAGTTATTTATAAGCAATTTCAGAAAAAATTTGTCTTCTCTGAAGTCATTAACTCAGTCATCATTTAAATATATACATTTACGTAAAATGTGTCTAGCATGTCTGGCATTTAGACAAATGTCTAAAACTTTAATTCCTATAGCAACCTGACAACATGAATTAGTTAGGTGAACTGGAGTGGACTATATCAGGCTGGAGAGAATATGTCAAAAGTTGATGGATTTTGCTTTAAATAAAGATGAAAACCTGTATTACATATACCTACTTTTGCTCCATTTACAGTAATACTTTTAAAATTAATTCAGCTTATATAGTGCTTGGCTATGTGTTAGTTACTGTTGTAGTTGTCCCCAGGTTGCAAAAAATAATAAAACTGTGTTTTTGTTTCAAGATACCTACCATCTAGTAAGTTAGACAAACACATAACTGGAAAATACGATAATCAAGAAAAATAAGAGTAATGACAGACCTTAATAGAAAAATGCACAAGTTATTACAGGACATGTATTAGAGTCATCATCTCTCATTGGAGTCAGGATGAGGGTATGGACTAGGTTGGCTCTACAAAGACAGGTAAGAATGAACTGGAATTGGAATTGGCAAAAAGTTGGGAGTGAAGAGTAAGCCTCCAGACAAAGAGGTCAGCATAAGCAAAAGCCTGGAGAGAAGGAGCTGCATGCTGTAAAAGAAAAAAAAAAAAAAGGCTGTCACTGAAGTGTTATTGATACATAATGTACAAGTCAGTGAGTGGCTGGAAACGAAACTGCAGAATTTGACAGAGGCCAGGTCATGGATGAACTTATGTTGTACTGGGGACAGGGGGGTTATTCTAATCTGCATGGCAAGTGAACTTACTCTTAATGCCAAAGATTTTATGATGTAACTTGTTGGCTTTGTTTTTTTCTGTTTTGAGAAAGATTCTGAACAAATATTAGGATTTTTTTATTTCAGATATTTTAGTTACTAAAATTTCCACAGTTGCAAGGGAGTCATGGATTTGGTGCTATATTTGCTATTCCTGTTATACACAGTTGATATCTTTCAGTGTACGTGCAGGGTAATATATTAAGATTTTTATTTAATTGTTATTGCTCAGGCAAGAATT
Organism: Ovis aries; assembly: GCF_016772045.2. NCBI lineage: Eukaryota > Metazoa > Chordata > Mammalia > Artiodactyla > Bovidae > Ovis > Ovis aries. Next base: position 141,349,637 of record NC_056054.1, read on the forward strand.
GGAATGGAGAAACAAATTAAGAGGGTTTTATAACAGTTCAAAAGAGAGATGATGCTAGTCTTAAAATGAGAGCAATGGGAATAAACAGGGAGAGGAAGAAAAGTTTCCATAAATATTTACAAAGCTATACTAGGAAGAGTCAGATATGGGTGATGGTGTTTCAGATATGGTGTTTCAGGAGGAATGACAGATGACTTATTAAATTTCAGCTGGAAAACTGGTTCATTCTAATTCCATCACCCAGGATAGAAAGTGTAAGAGTAACAACACATTTGAAGAGTAAATGCTGAGATAAGCCTTTAAAAAATTTAAGACACGGTTAGAGCCACCTAGAGGGCAATGAATATGTGACTCAAGGAAGAAGTCATTTTGTTGGTGATAAAAAATGGGGAAACTCCCACTAGTAAGAGCTGAAACTAGGGGAATCAACTTGCTCACCTAGGAACACTGCATAGACTGTAGGGAGAAGGGATTCCTGAATGATAGATGATAGTGTTCCTGGAGACAGAGAGGCGGAATGATGAGAGATTAGAAGGAAAAGAACATGGAGAATCACATGAGTCAACAAAACTTCAAACAGGATGGTTGTTCAAGTCAAATGCATTGAGAAGTCCAACAAGATAAGACTGAACTTGCAACTAAGACCTCATTAGCAGCATTATAAAGGCAGCAATTATATTTTTAAATCACTGATAAAGTTTTTATTATGTCTACTGAAAGAATAAGAACAAGGATATGATTTCTTCTTTGTGCGTATAACATACAATTGAAGTATTAATTTGAAAATAAGCCATTTCTATATTATTTTAAATATATAAAGGATGAATGACATTTTAATTAAAATATGTGTGAGCTTCAAGGTGCCTATATTCTAATGTTAGGCAATAAAGGCACTGTGCATTAATTTATTATTTATACCTTTTATTTCCTTCATTTTCATTGCCTCTGTAAATATTATTCTAAATTATATTTCTCAAAAAAGCATACAGGATCTATTAATCCATATTACTTAGAAAAGGAATCTTTTAGACTAAATTAGTAGTTGGCAATATTATATTTTACACTATAAGAAATGCTATTTGAAACATTATTTAAACATGGGCAAAAATATGTAGGGCTTTGTTTTTGTAAAATCCATGAATCATAAGCAAAACATGGGAAGAAACATACGACAAGTTAAATTAGTCTACACCCAAAACTCATAGGGTAGCATGTCACTGGCCTAAAGAATGGAATCTCTTCATATTTTGTTCAGTGAGGAACTCTTCAAATACTAGGGACCCTCACACTATGAATATGAGAAGAAAATTCGAGATCAGTGATTTCTTATTCAGAAAGGACACAGGGCTTATTCAGGAGTCTTTTCTGCTAAGGCTCCACTCCAGACCTATAGATGCAGGACATTTAGGAATGGGTACAAGGCACGTGCATTCTGAGAGATCCCCAGGGTGATGCTAATGGTCACAGGGGGATAGGAACCACTATCTTACATGGGAGTGAGGATTGCTCAGCTCACAAATTATGGCTCCATTCTTGATTCAGTCAAGTTCAATAAACGTCATGATGGAGACACAATTACTCCTGAAGTTCCTTCATCCACCAGAAAACGAAACATCACCTGTACTAGAAAATCTTCACAGTGGGCAACAGACTGACATGGGTTTTCCACTTCTCCCATCAGGATTTGAAAGGGATGCCAGGAGTGGCCTCTGCTAGGTTTTAGCTACTTTTTCTAAAATTTCAGTTTATGACTCTCTAAGAATTTCAGTGAAATCAATGTTAAAGGCCTGGTTGTTGTTGTTTAGTCACTAAGTCATGTCAGATTCTTTTGAGACCCCATGAGCTGTAGCCCAGCATGCTCCTCTGTCCATGGTATTTCCCAGGCAAGAATACTGGAGTGGGTAGCCATTCCCTTCTCCAGGGGATCTTCCTGACCCAGGGATGGAACTCACATCTCCTGCATCTGCAAGCAGTGTCTTTACCATTGAGCTACCAGGGGAGCCCTAAAGGGGTGGTAGATTAACACAAACACACACACAATTTTACAAATTGAACTTTAAGTGATTGAATTTTGTTAATTATTTGTTAATATTTGTTAATCAGCTGTTTAGATACATAATACAATTGTACAAACTATACAAAAGTATACAGTAACACAATTTCAAAAAGAAGAATATTAAATACCACATGAATGATTTAACGTAAAATGGCTAAAATATGTAAATGATTCGTTAATTATGTCTATTTCTTAGCTACACTCTCCCTTCAAATAGAATGGAACACGAAATGAGCAGAGATAAATACAGTCAGCTGCATGGCCCCTCGCCTCTCCCTTCCTTTCTCATTTACTCTCCCCATGTATTTCCCAGGCACCCTTTTGCCTTCAAATGTGGAAAGCTACTACTACACCCTTAGGAGTAGTGACTGGAAAAAATGGGTTTGAATGCCCAGAGTAGGGCATATTTTCCTTTTTGATGAAGGAAAGCTTTGGTTCTGGTAATCATAAATGAGGTAAACTGTTTAGAGTATATTATTACAGACAGAGAGCAATTTTCTAATATTCTGATGCTTTCGATGATGTGTTCTAAGATTTTCACAAATATAATCACTATCAGTATCATTTTTACCAAGTTTGATTCACAAACTGTTTAATCCTTTTTCCCACTGGTAAAGGAGAATGGAAAATATTTATAATGTAGGCATGATTCAGAAATTACAGACAGGGTGCTTGGAGAGTTAGTAAAGGGTAGATACTGCCTCTTCCAGGGTGTCACAGCACATAACTGGAGAAAGTAATGTTCCACTTTTTTGCTGTTGTTTTTTAGGAGCCAAATCATGTCCGACTCTTGTGACCTCATGGACCATAGCCTGCCAGGCTTTGCTTTTTTTGGTTGTATGCAAATGGAAAAAATAGACAGTTGTGCAGCTTTTTTGAAATATCCATCCGATTTCTGTTCCAGCATCCCACCCACACCCTCAAGAACTGTTACCCTCAGGAACCCAGTGCCTTGACCTTCCTTATCTGTCCTTACACCTAAAAATAATCTAAGTCATTAAATGATTCCTGTCTGGTGCTCTTGAACTAGACAACAATTTTGAGGACTTGGAAAACAGAAATCAGCAAAGACAAAAAATGATAGGCTGAGGATATTTTATATTTCTTTGACCATAAAAGAGTTGGATGTACTTAAACGTGTATAATGCGTTCTCCGATGAAAGTAGAACAAAAAGAAGCTACGACATTTCAGGAGGAAGAATTTAGATTTTACATACTTGATCAAGATCAAGTGATCAAGTCTGAAAATAGGTTTTTAACATCTATAAGCCCATTCTCAATGGTTTTATCAGTGGAACCATCCCTCTATTTGCTTTGATTCCAGACTCTCTAGCTGTCTTTCAGCTTCTTAACATAACCTACTTACTTTCAGAGCAAACTTTTGAAAATGCAATTCACTCAGGTAGTCACTCACAACGAATTCATTTACCCTACAGATATTTACTAAACTTTGTTGTCCTCTGTATCCACAGGTTCTACATCCATGGATTCAAGCAACTGCAGATTTCATAGGATGCTTATGACTGTTGGTTGCTTAAATCTACAAATGCCGAATCCTGCCAGGCAGACCATGCAGATACAGGAGCGAAACACCTAAACATTCCTGGATTTTCATGCAGAACTCGCAGATACAGGGGTGACTAAGGGACCTAAATTTTCATGGATTTTGGTATCTGGTGACTCTTGGAACCAACCCCCCTATGTGTACTAAGGGACACCTGTACCTATTATATGACAGGTACATTTCTAGGCATATTTTTATATCAGTATAAAAAAGAAGAGCACCCCTGCCATTATGGGCTTTTATTCTATGAAGAATGGTGGAATTATTTCAGGATTTCTCAACCTTGGCACAACGGCATTTTGATCTAGATAATTCTTTATTGTGGGGCCTATACTTTGTGTTGTAGGATGTTAGAACCCATGGCTTCTACCAATTGGAAGAGAGAAAAATCCCCCAGTTGGGACAAGTCAAAAACATCTCCAGACATTGGCAATGGTCTCCTAGGAAGGCAAAATCACTTTCAGTTGAGAAACACTGGGTTGCTTATTAGCAACTCTTACAGCTGTAATTTTATATTTATTGTAGTAATTATTAGAATACTATCTCTTCCCACAAGATGACACCTGGCCCATAAAACAAATAGTATCTGTTTTTCTTCTCAACATATTCCTAGCATTTGGGTTAATGACTAGTAAATGCATGCATGCATGCTCAGTCACTTCAGTGACGTCTGACTCTTTGTGCCTTTATGGTCTGTAGCCCACCAGATTCCTCTGTCCATGGAATTCTCCAGGCAAGAATACTGGAGCGGGTTGCCATGCCCTTCTCCAGTGGACTTTCCTGACCCAGAGATCGAACCTGCATCTCCTGCGGCTCCTACATGGCAGGCAGATTCTTTATTGCTGAGCCACCAGGGAAGCCCCAGCTAGTTGATAGTAGGCACTAAATAAATAGCTGTTAAGGAACTGAATGATTATGTGAATTCTCAAACAGCTCTCTTTTCTTAAATCTAAGTGAAACACTTCATTAGTTCTTTCTGCTCACCCTTCAGCATACTTATTACTCTGTACTATAACTGCCTACCATTTGGTATATATATGTAACCATCCCATCTCTCTAAGGGCTTCCAGGTAAGAGCCTTAGAGTTTAAATAACTGGCTCTAGGCATTGATGCAGTGGGGCTTCCCAGGTGGCTCAGTGGTAAAGAATCCAGCTGTTGAGCAGGAGACACAAGAGATGTGGGTTCGATCCCTGGATCAGGAAGATCCTCTGGAGAAGGAAATAGCAACCCACTCTAGTATTCTTGCCTGGGAAATTCCATGGAGAGAGAAGCCCATGGCTACAGTCCATGGGATTGCAGAGTCAGGCACGATTTAGCGAATAAACAGCCTCAGCGGGCATGATGTGGTGCATGGAGAAAATAAACTTTCTAGGCCTTATTTGCAAACCCAAAGCGTTACCCTGACTACTCAGGGAAAAATTTGTTGGCTTTGTCTATGATAACTAGTGAGTGAGTTAGGACAGGGCAAATTAAGAACAACCCAATATTTTTCAACTCAGAGATGAATAACATTTCAAATCACTGTCTGGACCCAAATAGTTTATGAAGATGTAAACCAATCACTTTTGTAGATGAGATGATGTCCTGGTACCTAGGTTTTCTTGGGTGGCCAAAATTTCATTTGAAACTTAATCTACAGTGCATGATAACAGAATGCCAGTTTGGTCAAAATTAAATTTTTTTAGTCAAATTTATGTTTGTTTAACTAATAATATTCCTGCCATGTAGCAATTTATTAAGGAATCAATAGTAAGTTTTAAATATAAAAAGTTTTATTTTTATTTGTTTTTTCAATCTCTTCAGTCTTAGATTTTAAGAAATAACATGGTTTTGGAATCCATTGTTCAATAAACCATTAAAAAGCTTATGCATTACACTCCAATCATTAATTTATAAGTAACTTTATCATTATTTTGTCCACAATTAAATTATAGTTTTTCACTAGAAAAACTATATATTACTTTTAACTATAATTACTTTTAACATGCCTTTACTTCTCTTCCAGCTACTGATTAAAATGATAAATGTGTATATCAGACAAAATTTTTTTATCAGTTCTATGAGAGAAAAAAAGACTTAAGAAATAACACAATATCTGTTGACAAAAATGTATTAAAAGGTAGAATTCTAAAACATAATTGATTTTTTGAACATTAGAAGAAAATTATCAGAGAACAAAGAAAATAATATAAGAACAATGACGACGTCTCAACTTGTGGGCTTCACTATTTGTAAAGCTTACTCATTTACTTGTTACAGAACCCTCACAGTTCTGGAAGGTAGATTTGGGAACAATTATTTTTTTACATGTTGTTGCTGAGAAATCTGAGATTCATATGATTTGAAACAGATTTCCAAGTTCACTGAGAGGGTAAGTGGGCTAACTTGAAGCAATTCACATCTGAAAATGTTGATTCCAACATAACATTTTATTAGACCTGCTGCTCACTCAACTAGATGATTATATAGATGGTAACAAAGAAAAATGGGAGGGCTTAAGGGTTGTTAGATTCACATTCTATCCAAGTTTCAGCCTTAAGATGTTGTATCTTTTTGGTATTTAGTCGTATTCTTTCTTCCTGAAATATAGCATTCAATGCCATTACTGGTTTTGAAACTACTTAATAATGTTTGTTCTTAACTATTACAAAATTTGACAAAAATCAATGATTCTATTCAAAAGTAACTCAAGTTTTGCACCAGAAATGCCTTTACAAAACTAAAATTCTTCTAACTTAAGGTCATACGTACAGGATAGTATTTGCATAATTTGAAGGAAGATGTTTTCGTGTTATGATAGTAAAATTTACTGTAATCTACCCATTGCTCCAGTTTCATCCATTTTTTATTAAATGATTATCTGCACAAATTGTTTCAACTTCTTTCACTGCCTGGGGCAGTGGTTTTCAACTTGAATATCCTTAGAATGCAACAAAGGCAAGCTTATCTTGAGAGTTTTCTCCCATTAGAAAGTACTGCCGAGTTGCCTAGAAAAGACCCTCATGCTGGGAAAGATTGAAGGCAGGTGAAGGGGATGGCAGAGGATGAGATGGTTGGATGGCATCATCAACTCAATGGACATCAGTTTGAGCAAGCTCCAGGAGATGACGAAGGACAGGGAAGCCTGGCACACTGGGTCACAAATAGTCAGACATGACTGAGCAACCGAACAACTGCCTGGTAACAAAGCCAGAAGTTATGTAAGTTCCTGGTCTCTGAACGTCCAAAGGACTTTGTATCCCCAATCACACATTTAACATTCATGTACATAAGACTTTGTATTGGTTAACTTTTCAAGGATTTAATTATTTCTCAACATAAAATATAAACCTCAAGTTCAGAAGCCTTGTTATATTTCCTTTCATCATAAAAAGACAGTGCTAGTGAATACAGTTGGTGCTCAGTAAATATTTGTTAAGAAGATTGGCCAATTTAACCATAAACTGATTTAACCAAAAGGAGCTTAAACTATCCACACTTAAGATCAGAACCAGGATGAAAATGACCAAAACATTGCATTGTTTGCTCTGAGTGGGGTGCAGTTTAGTTCAAATCACTAAAACAAACCTAATACATTCAGCTTAGTTTCAAATGGGTTGAAATCCAAGTAAGTATTTACCAAAACCTACTCCTTTAAGACATAGGAGGAACTTTGAGATGGAAAATGAGAGTTTGGGACTCTCACAACATTCAGTTCCCCCTGAATGCGCCTGGTAGCAACAATGGCAGGATGGAATTCCATCCCGGGAAATTCTATTCAAGGAAGAGCTCCCCACTAATCATCCTTCAATAGCCTTTGCAAAAATTATGAGAAAAATGATGTTTTATTTTCTTCTCACACTAAATTCAAGCAAATCACTTCTCTCTTTTTTCTCTTTTATTTTTTGGGAAAGAATATTAGGAGAAAATGTTGACAGAAAAAAAACACAAAAATTAGAAGTCAGGAAAAAATAAGTATTGTATCATTCTTTTAAGTTCTCATGTTCCTGTAACTGGTTTACATACATGCATGCATGTGCACACACAAAATACATTCATTCAGCAGATACATATAAATACCATTTATACATATTCAATAAACATTGTGATTACATTGCTTTGAATATTGTCTGAGTTATAGGTTAGAAAAGTAGAAACATATGAATTACTTAAAAGCATTTGAAGACTACAAAAGACTTTTTCATGATCTAATATCTAATATTCCAATATCTATATCTTCTCTAATAGTTGCAACACAGAAACATAATATGAAGAGTGTAAAATCCCCAAATTTTGTATTTATCACACGCTTAATATACGGTTATTTTCTATGTATTGGTTAAATTTTTACAAGAATTAGTTTTCATTCCAACACTAAAGGAAAGCAAAATGGGGAAAATATACGACCAAATACAAGGTTCTCTTGAAATTAAATATAGAGCCTAGATTAACCAGTTAAGGGCAAATGCGTATTTGTTGTGTGAGAGTGCTCAGTCGCTTTAGTCGTGTCTGACTCTTTGTGATCCCATAGGCCCTCTGGCCACGGGATTTCACAGGCAAGAATATTGGAGTGGGTTGCCATTTCCTCCTCCAAGGGATCTTCCTGACCAAGGATTGAATGCACATCTCCTGTCCCCTGTGGCTCCTGCAGGCAGATTGTTTACTACTGAGCCACCAGGAAAGTCCAATATATATATGTATCTGTGTATGTGTATAAATACATATCTAATATAGACAGACATATAATATAGATATTTAAATATCTAGATGTGTTTTGCATTCTTAGAATAATTACACAATTTATAGAACTAGTATACATTGAATCTGCTACTTCTGGCTTTTTTTTTTTTCCTTTGTATTCTAAAAAAAATGAAAATAAAAGCATTACAAAACAGAACTCCCTAGAGGAGCCGTCATTGGTTATTTTGCTCATTCCCTTACTTTAGAAATGAAAAAAAAAGATTCAAACAATTTAACTGACTTCTTTTTGAAATCTGAAGCATAAATCACTTGTGGATTCCACTTCTAATGAGTGAGAAGTTCAGTTAGCAATTCTTTAAATAATGGTATTATTTACAGCATCCATTTCACAGAAAGGGATGTTCTTTGTCTATCTGGCAACTTGTTTTCCAGAGTCATAAGGTTTCACCTATGCTCATCCCTGTCTGCTGTTTCTGCTTTGTTGCTATGCCTATTTTTCAAAGACTTGCTCAAATACTACTCTTTCTTAAGGATGTCTCCTTTGGTCATCCCAGCTGGAAGTGATCTTTGCTTCCTCTGATCCACTAGGGCAATTATCACATTCTGTCTTGTAATTCAACATAGCTTAGTGGACTCTGGAGCTAAGCAGATAGGGGTTCAAATTTTGGTTTTGCTGCTTGCTTCTGCTGCTGCTAAGTCGCTTCAATCGTGTCCGACTCTGTGCGACCCCATAGATGGCAGCCTACCAGTCTCCCCTGTCCCTGGGATTCTCCAGGCAAGAACACTGGAGTGGGTTGCCATTTCCTTCTCCAATGCATGAAAGTGAAAGTGAAGTCGCTCAGTACCAGCAAACAATATGTGTGCTCCGTCAGCTTCTCTGAGTCATAGTTTTGGACAGTTTTACCTACTTTAACTGTATTTGTTTTTACCCCTCCTGTAATGTAGTAACCAAACATATTAGTCAGCTAGATAACTTTAAGTCAACATGCCATATACACTTATTACATATTTACTAATTATTTTGAACATGCCAAATCCCAACTAGATTCCTTCAAAATTTGAATGTGACATGGTCATCTGTATAACGGTATTTATTATCTCCCTAACAAGATTATTTAAATTTTAAAAACAAGGACTATAGATATTATCATATATTATTTTATGCTGCATATTGTTATAGTAAGTATTTGACAAATAGCTGAAAAATGAATGAGAAATCTAATTGATTGTTACTCTTATTGGTAAGTTGATGGGCAAGTTGTCAGAAAGTGTTATAAACTGATTAATAGCTAATTATTCATTCTACATAAGAATGAACTATTTTTTTGCCAATGTAATCTATCTAAAAATGAAAAATAGATTTTATTCTCTAGATGTAATGAATGAATATATATCTTTTCACCAAGAAATATACATTTGGTTCATTAATATATCACACAGGAAATTTTATTAAATGAAATAAGCTTTTATTAAAATTTCTACATGGATTGAATGGTTGACAATATAAATATAGCTGAGCCCTCTGCAAAAAAATTTCAATCGGAGAAAACATGATTTCTACTTATTAAATACATCTATGATTTATTTTTCTCATATCAGCATATTATAACTCCTTCAATACCCCAAGCAATCAAATAACTATGGATAAATTACAAATGTCTGCCAAAGCATGGCACAATGCTTTGCATATCTAAATGCTTTAACACTCAAACCCTACAACTGTAAAGCAGTATACATAAGCAGATTCATCTTTATTTTATTCTCTAAAAGGGTTAATGCTCAAAGAATCCTTTGTTTTATGGCAAGTGTAATGTGAGGACCCTCCAGTCCTGATTTATCATTGCTCCTTTTTTTCTCTCTCTCTTTCTTTCCTTGTGTTATTTTTTAAGTGCTTGCGATCCACATTGGATAAAAAAGACATTTGAGGCTGAGAGCTGTGAAGGCTCAGGGTGGGAGGGAGAAGGCTATTTTGAATCTTGTGACAGTGAGGTTTCGTTCACTAAGGAGCTCTCTGTGGGTTTCTGGCATTGTAAGTGTTTTGTCTGCTTGCAAGCAAGCAGCTGATGGATGGGGAAAATGTTCATTGATTTGTAGTGCCTGCACTGCAGCCAACCAGCACTAGAATGAGGTGGCACCATCATGAATCTCTCAACTATGCATATTTATATGCAGCTGCTGGGCTTCTAAACCTCCAGTGAATACAAAGTACTTGTGTGGCCACCAGTTCACACAATGCTGTACTGCCGCATGCTCTGATTTAACTACTGTATGGAAGAATAGACTTGGTGGGGAGGGCGGGCTCGGTGGGATATAGAAAGGAGAGGTAAGCGTGGAGAGAGAAAAGACTTCTGCACAATTCCTTTCTCTTAGATAGCCAAGAGAATGAAACGAATGTGGGAACAAGTAAAGAACATTCTAATAGATGCTTTACGTGCTTGAATCTCCAGTTTTAAAATTGATTAATGGAAATGAAATCCTTTTAAAGATGGTGTTTTCAGTGAGCAAGGCTTTGGGACTAGATGATAATGATGTGGTTAAAATATGCTGGCACTACTGAAATCATCATAGCACTGAGCGGCATGCATGAGAAAGTCCCTCCCTTGGGTGAACCACAGCTTCGTATAGAGAAATAGATGAGATGCTATACTTGGGTGGGGATAAGAGGGGTGAGGAGGGAAGGAGGAATAAAGATTCTTTAATAGCACTGCAAAGCAAACTTAAGTGAGGTGAAAATATGGGGTTATTAAAAAACACAGATGAAAGAGAATTCACTTTAGAATAGAAAATGGAGCAGGAGGGATGGTTTAGAAGCATGAAAGCTACAGGGCGAGGTCTGAGAGCTGAAGGCTTAGAAGGAAAGAAGCAGTATAATGCGAGCAGGAAAATAAAATTTAAGGGATCAAAGAAACAGAGAAAGGAATTGTCAAAGTGAGAATCCTCTCCTACAAAGAATGTATGACATGTATTTGAAAAACGCACCCATAAATTAAGAATTGTAGGTTCCAAATGGTTTTATAAAAATGTTGTTATTTTATTGGACTGCAAAAGTTGAAGCACAGTAAAATTGTAAGGTTAAAGATTTTTAGTCTTTATCAGTAAATTTCAATTTCTCAGCATTGGAAAGAAAGAATTAGAGAGACAAGAGAGAAATGGGGGAAACTGAAAAGCATACAGAACTGACACCTACCATGAAATCATTCTCATTCTTAAAGTTCTGCAGGCTGAATTCAGGTAAATGCTATTGACAACAGTAGTCCCACAGAGCATCAGACAGTTCATTTTATTAAAAGATTAGAGCTCAGCTCCAATATAAGCTGTATCAAAGCAACATCAAATGAAAAGTCAAATTCAGTATCTGGATACAGTTTGATTCCATTATCAAAAATAAGCTTCCTGCTTTTCCATGTAGAGTTAAAGCACTAATTCTGCCCAAATTGCAGCTGCTCTTTTGACAAGAACATAAAATGGCCTTCTTCCAAATAATTCTTTCCGAGTTTTTTAGGCAGGGTGTCAAACCTTATCTCCCATGGGCCTAGAGATAATGGATTGAATCTTGAAACTTAAAGTGCCAGGGCATATTCAATGTTGGTATTATATTCTAGTATTTAGCCTTTATTAAACATGTCCAGCTTCTTAAAACAATACACAAAACCTCAACTTTGATTAGAAGTTTCTCTCATCTGGCAAACAAATACCCTACAATGCAGTAATATTAGATTCTGGGCTAGCAATGTACTCCACCCAGTGGTGTGTCAGAGTAAAAATATCTTTTATAAAGGCTAAATCTGACCTAATTTCCTTCTATTTTTCACTCCCAAGATTGGTAAAATGTTACATAAATATATGAAATGTAACACGAACTTTACTCTTCATAATGACAAAATAGAAAGACACATTACCTTTTCTTGAAAAGATGATTTTTCCCAATTTTTAAACTGAAAACAAACAAAATCTTTAATGCAGCTCTCATAGAAGGATTATATATAATAAATATGTTTACATATTATAGTATTTACATATTATAGTGATAAAAGTCACAGTAAAATAAAAAAATAACACACAATATGAGGTCATATAAGAGAGCATTCAATTGCTCTGATTTACACTGACAAATGATAAATGAGAAATTATATCACCATTTTCCTGATAGTGAAACCAAATTTGAATGCTAAGCAAATAAACAAAAAAGACAAGGCAAACCACTGATGACCACTAGGATGCTTGGAGAATGGACTCCGCAGACTCACTCCACTACTGGTTCACAACTAGAATATCTTACTCAATGATATTGAAATATCTAAAATTTTGTTCATTTGTGCCCTGTTCTAGTTGGCCAGAAAATAGAGGAAGTAAATGGAATCTTTCCTTTCTGACGCATCGCTATGACGAACAAAGATTTAGACATCAAAGATGTTATGGCTTGGATAAACAATGTTCTCAGATTAGGTCTCCTCCAGGAAATTATATTGAAAAAATTCTGGTGGTCATTCACTTCTTACAAAAATTGAGCAGAAATATTAAAAACTGAATTAGAATTTGGATGTCTAAATCTGAGTTGAAATTTTCCCCTATGAGAAATGAAGGCATATGAAAGCCCATGTTTTCATTTAACAGATGAAGAGAATGGAGGAAAAAATGCTTCAGCCTATATGGCTAGCCAACATTTTAGAGCCTGAACAAAAATTCAGATAATATTAATAAAATAAATATATGGTGGGAAGCAACTCTGGATTATGCCAAAAGACAATTCTCATTTTAAATCTGTCATTAAACAGAAATGTTGGGTTGGATGAGCACAAGCTGGAATCAAGATTGCTGGGAGAAATATCAGTAACCTTAGATATGCAGATGACACCACCCTTATGGCAGAAAGCAAAAAGGACCTAAAGAGCCTCTTGATGAAGGTGAAAGAAGAGACTGAAAAAGCTGGCTTAAAACTCAACACTCAAAAAACAAAGATCATGGCATCTGGGCCTATCACTTCATGGCAAATAGATGGGGAAACAGTGACAGACTTTATTTTCTTGGGCTCCAAAATCAATGCAGATGGTGACTGCAGCCATGAAATTAAAAGATGTTTGCTTCTTGGAAGAAAAGTTATGACCAACCTAGACAGCATATTAAAAAGCAGAGACATCACCTTACTGACAAAGGTCCATTTAGTCAAAACTATGATTTTTCCAGAAGTCATGTATGGATGTGAGAGTCAGACCATAACGAAAGCTGAGCACCCAAGAATTAATGCTTTTGAGCTGTGTCATTGGAGAAGACTCTTGAGAATCCCTTGGATTACAAGGAAATCAAACCAGTCAATCCTAAAGGAAATCAGTCCTGAATATTCACTGGAACGACTGATGCTGAAGCTGAAACTCCAATACTTTGGCCACCTGATGCAAAGAACTGATTCACTGGAAAAGACCTTGATACTGGGAAAGACTGAAGGCAGGAGAAGAAGGGGATGACAGAGGATGAGATGATTGGATGGCATCACCAACTCAACGGATGTCAGTTTGAGCAAATTCCAGGAGTTGATGACGGACAGGGAAGCCTGGTGTGGTGTAATCCATGGGGTCGCAAAGAGTCAGGCACAACTGAGTGATTGACATTAGGCAAATCATAATATTTTTGAATCAAAATTTCTTTACATATTTACATATTATAATGAAAGAAAGTCACTCAGTCATTTCTGACTCTTTGTAGCCCCATGGACTGCAGCCCACCAGGCTTCTCAGTCCTTGGAATTCTCCAGGCAAGAATACTGGAGTGGCTTGCCATTCCCTTCCCCAAGGGATCTTCCTGACCCAGGGATTGAACCCAGGTAGCACCGTGGGCAGATTTTTTTTACTGTCTGAGCCACCAAGGAAGGCTAAAGTACAAATTAAAAGTTCATATTAAAAACTCTCCCACTGAAATTAGCTCACATTGCCTAGGGAGAAGAGGATTAATAATTCCTAAATCTGTTTACATTATGAAGCTTCAGAAAACATAATGAAATCCATGAACAGCTCCTTATCAAAATGTTCATATTCATAGGCTCATGATAATTTGCATATAATTTTAATATTTCAAGAATCTCAAGATATTCATACACTTAGATGGAGACTGTGAACTTCATGTAAAAAAGCTATGAATAATGTTAATTTGTATATCTCAAATAATAGAAAAAATCATTTATTTTTGTCCTTATATCTCAAGCAAAGTATTTGCCCTAGAGCCAATACTCAATATATTTGGGGCATATAACTATTTTCTCAAATATTTTTTAATTAAAGCTCTGATCTAAGGAATTTAAAATCACATTGTGTCTGAACAACTTGAGCTAAAATGAAAAGCAGAAACCAGGAGCCACATCTAATTTACTTGGTTCAATGAGTGTTCAGACTTCCCTGTAGTGCAATTAGACAAAAGGAGAACATTGGAGAAAGTAGTCATGTGTATGGAAATGTGGAGTCGGTGGCATCTTGACTGAATTTTATATTGTCATCTCTTCAGTTTTTATATAATGAAAGTTTCATAATCTCCTTGTTGGGAAAATACTATATAATTACTCTATCATCAGCTCATGGAATACAAGAGTTTCTCCTATGAAACTTACAATAAAAGGCAATGTAGAATGCGTACAGCCATTGTTACTTTTCTTGTGTGTTGCTTATGAAATCATGTATAGTCTCACGGTTACAGCTATACCAATGTGACTCTCCTAAAACATGTGGTGTTTACTGCAGCAGAGTAGAAAACTAGATATAATCAAAGAAGTTTAATTGGACCTATTTTATACCCAAGGTCAAATGATGTGCCCAAATGGAATATAGTATACTTACCACTATCAGAAAAGGCCAAAGATTTGGCACTACTCTTATAGCATTATATCATGATTATATTGTGTGATCAAGGCAATTTTTCAAAGATTTAGAACCAAGGAAAGAAAACATTTGTAGAAATCAGTGTAAATTACAGGTAAGTCTAAACCTTAGGTAAGTCACCTGGTTTTTTGTTGAGAGTGGCTCTTGCTTACACAAAGGGTTCAAGATAATGGTAGCTGTGCAACTGTAAAGTGTACAGCAACAAGGCTGGTACAAAGCCAACAGTGAAAACATGGTAAGTGCTGCATTTCTATTTTTAACATCATTATTACAATTGTACAACTAATTAAGTATTATCACAGCAGAACTTTGACTCACTAAAATTTTGCTTTCCTCTTTTGGCAAAATGAAAAACTTTAAAATAATCTTTCTAATACACATTACTTATTGTAAATCTGGAATATGTATTAACCAAACTAGTGTCTCAAGGGGGCTTCCCTAATGGGAAATCCACTCCAGTATTCCTGCCCAGAGAATTCTATGGACAGAGCAGCTTGGAGGGCTACAGTCCATGGGGTTGCAAAGAGTCAGATGAGACTGAGCAACGCGCGCTCACACACACACACACACACACACACACACACACACACACACACACACACACAGTGTCTCATGAATAAGTCCTATATGACCAAATTTTGTTCCAAAGTTGCTTAAAATCTTATTTATTATCTTCTTGCCTACAATGTTTGTTTCTAAAAGAACTGTGGGGATAAAAGTCACTGTTGGGGGGTGTCTTTGCACCAAGAACATTGTTTAAAACAATCGATCCCTCAAGTACTACTTTAAAATATACTTAAATAGTGTATAATATTATTATAGCTACAGTGTCTGCTTTCTCTGAAAAAGGATCTGATGACAATGATCTTATCTCAAATCAACAATTGTGTTAACTGCTTTTAACTACTAAGCAATGTACCAGAGCATTTTTGGACACATTCAGAACTCTGAAATCAATGCAATTTTGTTTGCATATACCACTGAAAGTACTACATATACTGTGGAAGGCATCTGTTGAATAGCAGAACATCTGCACTTCAATTGACATTTAAATAATCAAGGGGATGCATGATTACCTCTTAAGTAAAATAATTGTATTGATTCTCCCTTAGTCTTGTTTATGTAAAGAACTGTAATATAACGGTGGTTGGATATTTCAGTTTCTTTCAAAAGATGGAAAGATCTCGTAGTGTTTTTTTTGGCCAATATTAACATCTGTTACATAGGACTCTTATCATTTGAACTGGAGTAAAACCTGACAAAATTTTCTTTACCTTCAAAGAATTAAGGTGCATCCATCACAAGAAAATAAAATTTTTGCTGATAATTCCTCCCATAGACTTGTTTTGGAAGATACAGGAATATTAGCAGAAGATAAATTCAGGAGCTAGAAGCCTTATCAGAGGCTATAAAATGACTCACTGATAAACTCAAACTGTGACCTGCTCCAGGGCAATCATAATTTGGTCATTTTTCAAATTAGTCAAATTCTCCTGACTTGCTTTGCCTCTAACAGCAGAAAGTGACGAACCTTGGAATAAAGACAAAGGTGACTCTATGTGTTTACACACATTATGAAGGGAAATCAAAGGCTACTTCTATATCTAAATTGAAAATTGGTTTTTCAAGGAATCTTGGCCTGGAAGATGAAGGCAGTTTTGAAATTCTTTCCCAGCCTCCAGTCATCTCAAAGATTCACAGTAACAGCCTAAAGCAGATCATTTCTAACTCTGTCTCTGTTTCACCACTGGAAATCTAAGACCAGGGCTTTCAGACTTCCACCCCTGTCACACCAGAATAATTTTATAAAAATGAATGTCAGTGTGCAATGTGTAAACACACAGTATCAATTTTAGAGGGTATATGAATAACCTCTGAGTTACTACACTGTATCTATTTTGCAGTCGGAGGAGATAATAAATAATTCAACTACCAGCAGCTTAACAGAGAAACTACCAGACAAATGAATGTAGTCCGTAATATAACCTATTCTTTTCCTTTGTATTTTGTAGATAATCATAGAGATTCGCTGCTTATTTCATCAGTTTGGATGAGACGTCAATCTAACAATTCCATCATCTAGGGCTCAGTTGAAATTGAGCCTGGGGCTTTAGCAAGACAACGAAAATCTCAGAATAAAGACTTAGCCCTAGCTGAATTTATGAAGTGATGTTTTGACATCCAGGAAAATCCCAAACAATTAGAGCTTGGCTTCTAACTTACATTTCTGCTGCTCGAATGAGCTCACTGGTCACAGTTTTATTGCACTATTTTCCAAATACTCCATTTTCATGTTCCTTCTTTGTATTTTTCTAACCACTCATGGGTCTTTTCTAAGTGCCCAGATGCTTACAGTGTACAAAGTTTTTTTCTCTATTTTTATGGTGAACAAATTTGTTAAATAATCATATCCTTCAGCTTCATTTAAAGCTTTTAGTACGGTTCTGTTTCTTTTTCTTTCTGTTCTGGGAAGATGAGTAAAAGCTTTAAAGAAAATTTTATATACTTTATTCAGGAAAAAAACTTAATATTGCCTATTGTCAACCTAAGTACATTTTAAATGGTTGAATGCATGTCATGATGCCAAAGGTCCATAGTGGGGACATTTACTATAAAGCAACATAATAGATTTGAGTGCATCTGACTATCAAAGTGAGTTGTTGTTGTGTTAGTGGTTCAGTCATGTCTGACTCTTTGTGACCCCATGATCTGTCCACGGAATTCTCTAGACAAGAATACTGGAGTGGGTTGTCATTCCCTTTTGCAGGGGATTTTCCCAACCCAGGGATCGAACCTGGATCTCCTGCATTGCAGGCAGATTCTTTATCATCTGAGCCACCAGGGAAACTCAAAAGGGGTCCAGAGGGGGGACATCTACTAGCAAAGCACCATAATAGATTTGAATACATCTGAATATCAACATGAGGGAGCCAGGAATTAAACACTGCTTAAGAGGAACACTTGCAAAATGAGAGCACTGCACCAGTGGTTTCCCTGCATAGTTCCATATTTTCCGCTTCTGGGTCATGTACATACAGACATATTGAACCAAAGTTACACTGGTAGGACCTATGCGCCTGTGTGACACGCTCTTAACATGATGTACAGCCAAGTTTGGGAACCACAGGTCTAACTTTCACGAAATGTCAATAGTTTAATCATCTAAAGTATTCAATGGTAAATATTGCAAATATTTAATAATCTATTTTTGAGACAAAATGTTTCATACGATACACCCAAACAATTCTCGTAGCTATGTGACATCAAATTGCTATAAAATTCACTTGTGGTAGGATGAATGTGTTCTGAATTCCATCAAGGGGATTTATACATTAAAGAATCAATGGAATCTTATTTTTAAGCAGTGCAATAAGGTAATTTCAGGGCATCCTCCCATTTTGTTGAGTGAGAAAAGTTCACGAGTCATCCATGAATTCAAGCAGCTGGAAAGGGCTGAAGAAATCACAACACTGTATTTATGAGGCTAAATCTACAAGAGATGCAAGAAGAGAAAAATACTTATAATTCAAGGCTTTATTATGACACTACTAGTATAATACAGAACAAGAGGACAAAAATGTAAGAGAGGAGATAGAAGATATAACTAACATAACCAACGTCTTCAGTCAGTGATCAGTGAAAGTCACTCAGTTGTGTCCAACTCTTTACAACCCATGGACTATACAGTCCATGGAATTCTCCAGGCCAGAATACTGGAGTGGGTAGCCTTTCCCTTCTCCAGGGAACAAGCCCAGGTCTTCCACACTGCAGGCCAATTTTTTACCAGCTGAGGCACAAGAGAAGCCCAAGAATACTGGAGTGGGTAGCCTATTCCTTCTCCAGTGGATCTTTCCAACCCAGGAATTGAACCAGGGTCTCTTGCATTACAGGCAGATTCTTTACAAACTGAGCTATCAAGGAAGCCCCAGAGAATACTAAAGAGTAGATCTAATTAATAAACTTTAAAAATTGTTAATTAATGAGACAAAGTACTAGATAATCTGATCAAGAAAAAGCAGTAAGAAAGCATAGTAAAGAAGTTATGTAAAGTAAGAGATGGAAAAAGGAAGTAACTATTGAAACCAAAGAAATTATATTGACATGCATACATATCACATATGTCAACAGACGCACACACTGAACTGCTTTGAAGAGCTTCATTCAAATAAACTTGAAAAATTAGATAACTATATATTACCAAATCTATTTCACTTGTGTACAAGTCTTAGACCAATTTCTGCAGGAAAAATACATTGAAACTATTCTAGACATTATTCCACAAAAAGCATCAGGCCCTGATGTTTCGACAGGGGATTATTTTTATCTATTTTCTATGGCTATATAAACTAAAGACTGCAGAAATTATTTCAGTGCATTAAGAATAAATTAAATATTCATAATTACTCTTATGAAATAAGTATAGCAATGATACCTAAAAACAAATACATCACAAAAAAAAGACTAACATCACTCACAATGTAAGAAAGATAAATAAAATATTAACAAACTGAATACAATACCATATTAAGAAAATAATGCCCCAGGACAAAATGGCTTTATTCTAGAAATGGAAAATCACTTCAATATTTAGAAATCTACTATCACATTATTATGTCATAGATCTAAGGGGAAACATGATCTCTATGGAAGCTAAAAACAGTTTTGACAAGATTAAACACTCATTCATGATTAAATAAAATGCAAAACAAAATAGGAATTGAGGGTTACTTTATCTAAAATCCATTATTTTATTTAATGAGGAAAACTAGAAACATCTTCACTAACATTGAGAACCAGGTAACCATGCCCACTATTGATGCTGCTATTCAGTAATGTAATCAAGATATTAACTTGTACAATTAGATGACACACATTAATTACTGGCACAAAAACAGTTAGAGAAGCAGCAAAACTATCTCTATTTGCAGATAATATAAATAGAATACAAGGAAAACCTCAGAGAATGAATGATAAAGCTAATTCAAATAGAGAATCCAATAGGTATCTTAATATAATATTAATAAACAAAAGTACATAGCTTTAATATACCAACAAATAAATAAAGGAAATAATGACAGAGGGAAACCATTTACAATAACAATAAAGAAGATTAAATACTTAGGAATTAATTTAACAAGCAATGTGGAAAATTTAACATTTTTTATAATACTCCTAAAAGACATAAAAGTAGACATGAACAAATTAAAAAATAACACCCTGTTCCTGACTAAGACAACTCGACACTAAAAAGATGTGAGCTCTCCCTAAATTAGTTTAGAAACTCAATAAAATTCCAATAAAAGCATCAGCAAGCTATTTTATAGCTTGACAAGCTAGACAAGTTGATTCTAAAGTCTATTTTAAAATCAAATATGAAAGAAGAGCCAGGGAAACACTAAATAACAATAATTACAAGGGGGGCCAGCACTACTAGATTAAAATATACTATAAATCCTGTATAACTAAAACATGTAGTACTGTACAAAGGTAGACAAATAATTCAAAAGAGTGGACTACAAAAACCAGAACTAGTCTAAAATTTAAGACATGTTAAAAATGGTATCTCTAATCACTAAAGTAAAGATAAACTTTTAATAATAGGTGCTGGCATAAGTGGGTAGCCACTTGGAAACAGATTAAAATTAGGTTCATAGCTCATAGTACATACCAAAATAAATTCTAAATGAATTAGGGATCAAGATTTTAAAATGAAACCATATAAGTACCAGAAGAAAGCATTAATAAATTTCTCTTTTTCCATGTATTAGGAAAAGTCTTTTTAGATTTCATTTAGTGACTTCAACTGCAGAATAAGAAAATATTCTAACATTTCTCATCACAAGGAAAAAACTGATTTTTTAAACTACATAAGGCAGTAAATGTTAATTAGACTTATCATGGTAAATATTGTACAATATATATATGTATATATGTCCAGTCATTATGCTGTAAATCTTAAACATATAGTGCTGTATGTCAATTATATCTACTGGAAAACAAAAAAGTAAAAGATTGATAACTTTGAATAAATTTAAAAAAAACTAAAAATATGCAATAGAAAGTTTGAAAAGACAATTGAATAACTGAGAAAATACATTCACAACACATACCACAGACAAAGGGCCACAATATACATCCAAATATATCAAAAACTGTTAGAAACTGATGAACAAATACTAAAATATAAAAATTAGAAACTATTTGAATCAGCAGTTTTCACACAAAAGATAAAAATAATCTCCTCTATATAGAAATATTTTAATTCAGTCATAATCAATGAATGTGAATTAAAACACTGAGATAGCATTTCTTAACTCATAGTGGCAAAAATTAAGGATATCACATTCTGTTTATGATGGTGTAGGGGGAAACAGGCACACTCTCTTGTACTTGTAGAAATAAAAATTGGTCCAGTGCTTCTGGAGGTAAACTGGACAATACCTAACAAAACATGAAAGAATGGACTGGTTCAAAATTGGGAAAGGAGTACATCAAGGCTGTATATGGTTACTTTGCTTATTTATGATGTACTTATATGCAAAGCACATCATACAAAATGCCAGGCTGGATGAATCATAAACTGGGATCAAGACTGTGGGAGAAATATCAAGAACCTCATATATGCAGATGACACCACTCTTAGGGCACAAAGCAAAAAGAATGAAAGAGCATCTTGATGGAGGTAAAAGAAGAGAGTGAAAAAGCTGGCTTAAAACTCAACATTCAAAAGATTAAGATCATGACATCCGGTCCCATCTCTTCAGGGCAAATAGTTTGGGAAAGAATAGAAACAGTGACAGACTTTATCTTCTTGGGCTCTAAAATCACTGCAGATGGTGACTGAATGAAATCAAAAGATGTTTGCTCCTTAGAAGAAAATCTATGACAAACCTAGACAGTGTATTAAAAAGCAGAGACATTATTTCCAAAGGTCCATATAGTGAAAGCTATGGTTTTTCCAGTAGTTATGTAAGGATATGAGAGTTGGAACATAAAGAAGGCTGAGTGCCCAAGAATTGATGATTTTGAACTGTGGTGCTGAAGAAGACTCTTGAGAGTTCCTTGGACTGCCACGAGATCAAACCAGTCAATCCTAAAGGAAATTAGTCCTGAATATTCATTGGAAGGACTGATGCTGAAGCTGAAGCATCAATTCTTAGTCCATCTGATGTGAAGAGACAACTTATTAGGAAAACCACTGATACTTGGAAGGGTTGAAGGCAGGAGGAGAAGGGGATTACAGAGGATGAGATGGTTGGATGGCATTACTGATTCAATGGACATGAATTTGAGCAAGCTCCAGGAGATGGTGAAGGACAAGGAAGCCTGGCCTGCTGCAGTCAATGGGGTCACAGTTAGGCAGACATGACTGAGTGGCTGAACAATAACAAATAACAAAACTACATATGCAGTCATCAATTGAATTAGCAATTCAGCTTCTAGGAATCTACCTTCATGATATCTCTGACAATTTGAAAATATGTGTGCACTAATTAATTCACTTCAGCATTATATTAGATGCAAAATATTGGAGACAACCTAATGCTTGTGTACAGAAAAGTCATTTACTACATTACGTTAGAGCCGCTCAGCACAAGGGCATACCACACAGCTGAACTGAGTTGGATTTGTTTTCAGAAAAAAAATTGACAAAGAAGCAAATTATGAAAGAGTATCAATAGTAGCTACCTGTCTTATAAGAAAAACAGATGCAAGTAAATAAACATGTATCTGCTTGTTTACATATCTTCAAAAGAAATATAGAAAGGGGAAACCAGAAACCAGAAAAAATGGTTATCTACATGGAATGGGGGAAAAATGGGGGTAAAAAAAAAGGAGAATGGGAATCTGGCAGTAAGGATGTATTGGGAGCAACATTTCCCCAAGTATAGCTGATTTTTATAGTTTCCTCTTTTAGAATCATGGTAAATTTCATAACTCCTGCAAACTTAATAAAAAAAGTAAAATTTACAAAATTAATTAAGAAATTAAATAACCCAGGATATGAAGTGAGACATATGAGTAACAAATGAATCTAGTTATATTATAAAGGGATAACACAACCACACTGAATGGAAAGTAAAAGATAATAATGAACCAAAGTAGCTCTGGAAAAAAATATTTTGAGATACTGTGAGGCAAAAATACTTCTACACAATTACTTTACTCTCATTATTAAGTCAGTTTCTCACAGGGGTAAGCGTTATCAACTTTGTAACTACTTGTGTGTCCCAGGACTGAACAAATCAGTATATTATAGACAAAGAGAGCCAAGTTTTTCACTGTTTGAGAAAAATTTACAAACATGGAAAGGCAGGTGGTTAGAATGAACCCTGTATATTAGATTAAAATCAGAGACTAATATTAATTCGTAATTGTTCAAATATTTATAGACAGATTAATGTAGAAATAAATATGAATGTCTCTGCATAGATTAGTATATATGCATATATTCCCTAAAATTGTCCATTAAAAGGGACTAGAAATAAAAATACCCTTTAGCAACAAGCATACCTGGCACCTAGATCTTGGTTTCTAAATCCATTCTCCAATGAAAGGAACCATAACTCTTTGGACAAGTGGCTTATTTCTGGCCTGAGTGGGAAAAACACCAAGGTGAGTCTGGAATATTTTGTGTTGCCAAAAAATAAGAAAATCCTCAGGGGGGAGAAAAAAAGGCGGATCATATCGAGTAGACAGTAAGCCAGCCTGAAAAAAATTCCCCAATAATCAATGCTGGAATAATTTGAACAAACTACATAATGATGTGCTGCTGTGCTTAGTTGCTTAGTCATATCCGATTCTTTGTGACCCCATGAACTATAGTCCCCCAGGCTCCTCTGTCCATGGGGATTCTCCAAGCAAGAATACTGGAGTGGGTTGCCATGCTCTCGCAGGAGATCTTCCCAACCCAGAGACTGAATTCAGGTCTTCTGCACTTGCAGGCGGATTCTTTAGCATCTAAGCAACCGGGGCTTCCTTTAATGCGGAATGAGAGTATTGAGCTATAACTCCTAAAATAAATAAATACATGTTTTCACACTAATATAAATATATAATTGAATAAACAACAAATGTAGGACAAGGAACATCTCTTCTGTTGAAGAATTACAATTAATAAATGTAGAAGGAATGTGGGACATACAAAATCACATTAGGCAAATGTAACTAATATTTGTTATGGACAAGGTCTACCAATAAATGTTATAATCAGTTGGAAAGAGATTGAAGGAAAACAAGATATATGCCTAGTCTAAAAGATTTCTTCTAAGATATATACATATACATATAAGGAAGAGAAAAATAGCAATCTTACTTTGGAAAAATCTAGCCAACATCCCTTTCCTCAAGAGACAGTAGTTAACATCATCAGCAATAAGATCTATTGACATCATGTACCCCTAATATGATCAACTGTATAGGGCATATGGCCAAAATGCATATCCCTGATATACTCATGAGAAAGCACTGGACAAATCCAAATTGAAAGTCATTCTACAAAATAACTGGTGAGTCCCCTTCAAGGTCTTAAATAAGCTAAGACAGAGAAACTATAAAATATTGAGGATACTCGACAAAAAAGGTAATGCAGGAACCTGAGTTTAATTTAATTTCCCAGTTTTTATAACTACACTGTAGTTACATAAGCTGTTAACATTAAAAGAAACTAAGGAAAGAGTTTGTACATGTACTTTATTAAGTTATGACCAACCTAGATAGCGTATTCAAAAGCAGAGACATTACTTTGCCTACTAAGGTCCGTCTAGTCAAGGCTATGGTTTTTCCTGTGGTCATGTATGGATGTGAGAGTTGGACTGTGAAGAAGGCTGAGTGCCAAAGAATTGATGCTTTTGAACTGTGGTGTCGGAGAAGACTCTTGAGAGTCCCTTGGACTGCAAGGAGATCCAACCAGTCCATTCTGAAGGAGATCAGCCCTGGGATTTCTTTGGAAGGAATGATGCTAAAGCTGAAACTCCAGTACTTCGGCCACCTCATGCGAAGAGTTGACTCATTGGAAAAGACTCTGATGCTGGGAGGGATTGGGGGCAGGAGGAGAAGGGGATGACAGAGGATGAGATGGCTGGATGGCATCACTGACTTGATGGACGTGGGTCTGAGTGAACTCCGGGAGTTGGTGATGGACAGGGAGGCCTGGCGTGCTACGATTCATGGGGTCGCAGAGAGTCGGACACGACTGAGCGACTGAACTGAACTGACTGAAAATTATTTGAAAATAAACTTTTAAAAAAATCACAGCATTTTAAGTCAGAATTTTACTTTTTACTTGACATTGTGATCTGGGCTTCAGTTCTAGCATCAATACTAAAAGACATGACTTGAGTGTGTCAGTCAACATCTCTGGGCTTCATTCATTTATATATTCAATATATCCTCTAATGATTTTCCTATTTTAATAGTCTTTTGTCTAGGAAAACCTGAGAAGCAGTATGGAAAAATTATTTATAGTCTCAATTTCTCTTCAGATGATATTCATACTACTTTAGATATTTCATTCCAGTTATTCAAATTAGCATTTTTCAAACAAATCTTGTTGCGAAATTTAGTGTTTGTTTGTTTTTTCATGATTATGTAGTTTCATGGGGAAAAACAAGACAGCAGAGAGCATAAACTATTATTTGGGATCGTATAACATCTCACTGAAAATATATTATTGTTCTAAAGGGCTCGTTTAAAGCTTACAAAGATCAATCAGCCTTTCATAGAAGGCCAACTATGAAAGGCATAATAGAAGGTTGTAAGAACATATAAATGAATAAGAAATATTTTTGGCTATAAGGAGCTGACAGTATAGCTTGAGAGCAGATATGTATGTAAATGAATATTTGTAAGGCACCATGTAAAGCATTGTGATAAAGATATATACCATCCCAGAGAAAAACAATCAAACTCTCCCTGAAGGACTAAGTAGAGCTTTTTCAAATGAGATGTCAGAACAGTGGAGGACCAGCAGACAATTTTTCAAATAGAAAAGAAGGGAAGAATCTTTTTAACGTGTCCATACTATTCTACAATATGAAAAATTCTTCCCTTCTTTTCTATCTAAAAAGTTTTAGCTGGTCCTCCAATATTCTGACAAACAAAGGCTTCCCTAGTGGCTCAGATGGTAAAGAATCCACCTGCAATGTGAGAGACCTGGGTTCACTCCCTGGGTTGGCAAGATCCCCTGGAGGAGGGCATGGCAACCCACTCCAGTATTCTTGCTTGGAGAATCTCCAGGGACAGAGGAGCCTGGCGGGCTACAGTTCGTGGCATCTCAAAGAGTCAGACATGGCTGAGTGACTAAGCACAGCACATAGAAAAACATGTAATGTTATGAAAACTGTGAAAACCTGGTTGAGTTCCACATCAACTGAAGCACATACTAAAGAGAAGTGACAAAGACATTCCACATGAAACTGATGTGTAAAGGGTAGACAAACTTATCAGCTTTTCTTTATTTCCTGTCCTCTTTATCACGGCTCTCTTGCTTGCTGCCTAGTTTTCTATTATACAGCAGTTCATCAAAAACGAAAACAAAAGAGAGCAAACAATGCAAAACAACCTCCCCAAACAAACACATATAGTTTCAGATCTAAAATATAACTAACAAAATCTTCTATATGCGTACATTACACAGCACATTCACACAGAAAAAGCCTTCAATAGACAAAATCAGATGGAACAACTTAAATAGTTTTCAAAAATCACTGCAGTAATCATGAATGAGATAATGGAATTATTTTGATCATGATATGGAATTTCTCATTATAGTTAATTTTTACTGAAGTTGTTTTTTTTTTATTTTTGGCTTGTAGCAAGTATTATTTCTGAAGAAAATCATGTTCAAATAGTTCAGTGATTTTTATAGATGTTTAATACAACAGACCTGTATTTCTCTGTTTTCTTTATTTTACTTTTTTACTGACTTAATTTTTTTTTTTAATTTATCTTCCTACATCTTTTGAAAGTCTGACTTCTATTACTAACTAGAATGGGGCTCCCCTTATAGCTCATTTGTTAAAGAACCCACCTGCAATGCAGGAAACCCAGGTCCAATTCCTGGGTTTGGGAAGATCCACTGGAAAGGGATAGGCTACCACACCAATACTCTTAGGCTTCCCTTGTGGCTCAGCTGGTAAAGAATCAGCCTGCAATGTGGCAGACATGGGTTTGATCTCTGCATTGGGAAGATCCCCTGGAGAAGGGAAAGGATACCCACTCCAGTATTCTGGCCTGGAGAGTTTCAATTATTTCAAAGTCACTATTGTCAAAACTTTACCATGGCTACCAATAAAATAGTTTTTTAAAAACTCAATTGATATTTTAAAATATATTTTAATATATTCTGGATATTATTTGTACAGTGAGTTCAAATATCTTATTAAGTTACAGTGCTAGCTATCGATGCTAAAACAATTTTGTAATAATAATAGCTTCATGGAGTAGTTAATGACTATAAAACAGTTACTAGAATACTGAGAATTTTATCTCTTAAACTCTTCTTCAAACAAATAAAATTAAAATTAAAACCACATATAATTTTTATGTTTTGGTAACTAAACGAAATCACTTTCTTATTCTTTTCAATCTTTAAATACATATCACCAAAGTTATAGAAATAGACTCTGAAAAGAATTTATTGAACACTAAAAGCTATGTTTTTAGTCAAGCAATGACCTTGGAGGCCTAATACATGGCTTATACATAGAGCTATTGTCTTTACTATTAATTGTAGTGGTCATATTTTAAAATATGGAATTTCTGAGAAAGTTCAATTTATTCAATAAGGCAAGTTAAACATAAAATTCAGCATCATGTTTCTTGCCCTGCAGAATGCCATCAATTTTCTCTTTCAACTCTATTCTTCACTTATTTCCAGATACCATTTAAGAGCTTTCAGAATCTTTATATTATACAATGTAACTTATATGAAATTGCATATCAACTATACCTCAATTAAAAAATGGGGGCGAAAGGTCTTTCAGAATCTTTCTGCAAGCTTTCTATTGAGCCTTCTAAAGTGCATTGTAACTTATAAAACAATATCAAGAAATGTTTCATCACAGAAACTTTCTCCATGATCAATTTAGTATAATAATCAGTTGATGATACTCAATATGCAAGTTTGGAAGGAGGAAACAAACTTCAGAATCATAAAAGACTCAGAAAAGCAGAATTGTGATCTTAACTTTTTGAAGGAAATTAGGCAAAAGAAATGGAGTACATTATCGAAGAAATAAAACCTTGAAGATCAGTTGGAAAATGGCTGCAAAAATGTAATAATTCAACTGTAATATGCAGGATGAATGGCATGGTGGAAATCTGTTTTATAAATAACCTTCAACCTGTGCTAAGAGAAATTTAATTTCCTGATGAGACATAGTTAGAGGGTAGTTAAGAAAATGAAGTGGCAGTAGGTAGACAGATGATTTCAATTCCTTATTACCTTGGATGGACAGCATACATATGTTCTTAGAAATCGCTGAGCTACTGAAGGATATTCTTCATCTTTTTTTAAAGTTTTCATCAAGCAACATATAGACTCTGCAAGAAGACCCTCTTGCTATACGTTTGTTTTACTGCACTCAAGAATTTGGGCATCTTTTGTTGAACTTCAACACTTTAGTTTCTGAAACTTGGTTGCTTTAATCTAATCTACCACCCTACCACTATATCATTTCCTTTCCCAAAATATCCATTCATTTTCTTTTTTAAAACTTTTATTTCAGTTAGTTTTTTTTTTTTCTGATTTATGTTTCTAGTTAAATCTTGAAGTAAAAAAGAAAACAAAATCACCCGTCAGGTCTGATATTTTTGTGAAAAAATGAGAGAACAGAAGCATTGATGTTTTCAATATCTACATATATAAGAGATCTAAGATAGGGACAATTCCTGAGATTTAGATCAGCATAGATTAGGTACTGTGCTGCCCTCTAACAACTAGTCTTCTATAGAAGTTCAAGTTTGCTCTTAAAATGGATTCATAGACTTTACATAAAGAGATTGGATTAGAGACTATC
This sequence comes from Ovis aries, assembly GCF_016772045.2. Lineage (NCBI taxonomy): Eukaryota > Metazoa > Chordata > Mammalia > Artiodactyla > Bovidae > Ovis > Ovis aries. The sequence goes on from NC_056054.1 coordinate 141,378,822, forward strand.
AGATTTTCCACACTGAAAGGTAATTAAAGTTTAAAAAAATTAGTTCAAAACGGAGAGTATAAAAAGGTATTTTTAAGCAAGGCAAGATACACTGATATTAATACATCTTAACAAAAAATTTGCTAGCTTGACTTGGAACTATATTTCATATCTAAATAGATGAATTAAGCTCAAGGTCTAGTCCAAATATATATATTCAAATCTGTATATAAAAGACAACAATTAAGCAATATACTGATTTCTTTTCCAAAACTTAAAAGTCCAGATTTCATTTCTTCTGGTATTCCTTTCCCTTAGTTTATTAAACAATAGAATTAGCATCAGAAGGAGAAAAAAGATAGCTGCAAACACCATTTAGCCTTTGGCAGTAATCAAAATAACTAGTTACTTTAGAAAAAAAGGCCAAGAGAAGGTTTCAATTGATTCCAGAAAGAAATAAGAGAGTTGAGAATATATATTTCATCACCTCCCAATGTAAACCTGGGGCATATAAAACTTTTCAACTTAATTGCATTTTCTTATGTGAATCTATACTATGAGAAGTAAAGTGGATCCTTTGAAGTTTTATTCTGGTTTACTTAACATGCTTACAGTTCCTTGAAACGTTTCAAAAGAAAAAAAAAAAAAACAAAAATAAATGGAAGCTAAGGCTGGCATACCTTCCAGTTAATGATGATATAAAAACTGGAGGTAATATTTATTATTAATATTTCCCCATATTCTTAGAAACTTGCCACACTGTTCTGTGTTTTGACTTCCGTGATGGCAATACATTGGATACTATCATGCTTTTTCACTGGCATTAGATTAAGAAAGAATAACATTTCGGAAGAACATGTCTCCTTTTCCAATTCATTCATATTCACTCCCACATCTGAATTACGTTCTATGCATCTTCATTTAATTGGAAGAGATGTTATTATTTTTGAAGTTGACAAATATTTCAAAAATCAGTTGTGTTATCACCCATTAACAAATAAGAAAAATAAGGTAGGGAAGGCCTTTTACAAGATTTGATAACTAGCTATTGGCAGACATGGACTTGAACTTGGACAGCCTGAGTCCAAGAGTGAACAATTTGGCTTAAAACTCAACATTCAAAACACTAAGATCATGGCATCCAGTCCTATCACTTCATGGCAAATAGATGGGAAAACAATGGAAACAGTGAGAGACTTTATTTTCTTGGGCTCCAAAATCACTTCAGAGGGTGACTGCAGCCATGAAATTAAAAGACGCTTGCTCCTTGGAAGAAAAGTTATGACCAATCTACATAGCATATTAAAAAACAGAGACATTACTTTGCCAACAAAGGTCCATCTAGTCAAAGCTATGCTTTTTCTAGTAGTCATGTATGGATGTGAGATTTGGACTACAAAGAAAGCTGAATGCTGAATAATTGATGCTTTTGAACTGTGGTGTTGGAAAAGACTCTTGAGAGTCCCTTGGACTACAAAGAAATCCAACCAGAAAATCCTAAAGAAAATTAGTCCTGAATATTCATTGGAAGGACTGATGTTGAAGATGAAACTTCAATACTTTTGCCACTTGACGCAAAGAACTGACTCATTGGAAAAGACCCTGATGCTGGGAAAGATTGAAGGCGAGAGGAGAAGAGGACAACAGAGGATGAGATGCTTGGATGGCATCACCAACTTGATGAAAATGAGTTTGAGTAAGCGCCAGGAGTTGGTCATGAACAGGGAAGCCTGGCGTGTCACAGTCCATAGTGTCGCAAAGAGTCAGACACAACTGAGTGACTGAACTGAACTGAACTGAACTGAGCCTGACTCTAGCATCCATTATTCTAACAATACTATTCTAGGAGAAGACCAGTACAGACTCCAACATAGTAGTAGTAGTTGTAGCTGCTGGAATTATTTTCTGAAAAGATTTTTGCTGTAAAAAATTATTTGCTCCCAAATCTCTTTGATTTTCTTTTCTTTTCTTTTTTTTTTTTTTTTTTTTTTTTGTGGGCAGGGGAAGAGGAAAGGAAAGATCATGGGTTTTATATCTGTGTTAGTAATATATCATAAAATAATTCAATCATTATATACTTGGCTTCCCCCATACTCCTAAATGTACATTTGTTGTTAACTAAATGAATTGATTTTGATTAAACATCCCTGATGATTAGTTAAGAAATTTCCTGTTGATGCCACACAGAGAGGCAAAGGCAACACCATGAACAGGAGAATCAAAATCCATATGAACTGTAGGACTTACAAGTTATCACCAAGAAGAAACAATACTGCTCCATGTACTACATTAGTTAAAAGGTGTTTAACAGAGGCACTGTAACGGTTTAGCATAATACTCTGTATGCTGCTGCTAAATACTCTGTATCCTCATTAAACATAAAAATTTATTAGTAATTGAAAATAAAACTAATAACTACTAAACCTTTGGTGACAGTCTTTATTCTTTCATGGACCAGATATAGCCACAATGATTACACGTTAGCACACTTAAAGATCTTCTGAAATTATCAATTTCATTGGCTGATAATATTACAAAATGGGAGTCAGAGTGACTTCTCTGAATATGTAAATTTTATCTAGATGCTATTCTGTTGCAAAGAAACTGAACCATTGGATAAGCACTCCAGAAACAGCATTAAGAATCTTCTGCCTTTAAGGAAATGAGCCACGTTGAGAAGGGGAAATTGAGTTAGAGAAACAAACACTTATTTTATTAGGATTGTTCACTCATTAATTCAACATGTATTTGTTGAACAACTATTATATGTCACTTCCTTTTCTACAACAGACATTTAAGTAGGGTGCCAAATATATTTTCAGGGTAGTTTTCACACATAATATCAACTAATGGCTTTGCAAAATTCAGTTACTTTTCTAGGAGGCTCATATGGAATTTCAAAGTCGATTTTTCATATGAAGTGTTAGGCACTCAGTTGTGTCCAACTCTTTGCAATCCCCCGCCCCGACCCCACCCCCGCAGCCACCACCAGGTTGCTCTGTCCATGGGATTCTCCAGGCAAGAAAACTGGAGTGGGTGTCCATTTTCTATTCCAGGATATCTTCCCAACCCAGGAATTGAACCTGGGTCTCCTGCACTGCACTCAGATTCTTTACCATCTGAGCCACCAGGGAAGTCCAACTTTTTTTTTTTCGTTTTTCACTGAAAGTTGTTCAAAGTGATTGTCATTGACTTTGACTGATTACTTTTTCTTTTAAGTAGAGCAAATTATTTTTTTTTTAAATCCACTAGTTCAGTCATGTTAGCCTATTTTTCATTTTTCTCATGTGGCTCATTTCTATTTAATATTTTCAATCAATTTGTAATCTTCATGGGGACAGAAATACCTACAGATGTCTTTTTAACAAGGGCAGATATTACTTTGGTTGATACATACACCATGTCCTTTGTTCATCTTTTCATTCCTTGAATCATTTACCTAATATTAGCAGCCATCAGAAATAGGAAGAACAACATAGGGTGAAAGGTTAGCAGTTAATTTTGTAACATTTCCTTTACAAAGGCTTTTAAAAAATAGTAATGAAACAAATGCAAAAGAATGAGATAATCTATACCTCTTTAATCCTTTGGGGCTTGATTTTTTTTAACAAACTCAAATGACAAATTAGTCATGCATCAGAATGGAGTGTTATTTCTGATCAATTATATTAGACCCTAAAATGAATAAGGAATAAAGTTAAAGATCTTCTATCTAATTTGGATAGGGCAGGAGAAAGTCTTCCACATATGACAATTTTCTTATTAAGTGTGGATACCATTGTGGTCTGTATTGACCTGAACTGCAATTTAATTTTCTAAAACCTAGAATTTCTTAAAAACAAGACAAGAAAAAAAAATCAAAGAAATATCAGCTATATCCCCTCTTTTCAAAATAAAACTTATTGATAAATTATATTTAAAACTATGATTATATCAAAGCAGTTATTATAGACAGTAAGCTCTGTGTATTATAATTGACTAGAAATTTTTTACTTTATTATTTCACAAAAAGTCTGAACAAAATAAAACAAATATTGAGTTCTTTGTTCCTTGTAGTTAAATGTAAATTCAGCTTCTCTTAACAAAAATAAATATAATACTGGCAGAATGATAATCTACTAATGTTCTAGTTCACGCTCTATATCAGACTAAAAGCATTTTCAGAATATAAATATTATAGCTTCAAAGTAAATCACTATTAATAAAAAAAGTCTCATGCCTTGATTTTTTCTCCTGGAAACCTTTTATACCTACCAAAAATAACCTGAGATGCAGACTATTTCAGTTGAAAGTCTCAAAATCTAAAATAATTTTCATGAATTAAATTCATCTCAGTAAAGAAATGGGGCTTCCCAGGTGGTGCAGTGGTAAAGAATCCATCTGCCAATGCAGGCGACACAAGAGACATGGGTTCAATCCCTGTGTCAGGAATATCCTCTGGAGTAGAAAATGGCTACACACTCCAGTATTCTTTTCTGGAAAATTCCATGGATAGAGGAGCCTGGTGGGTTACATTCCATGGAGTTGCAAAGAGTTGGACACAACTGAGCACTTAGGCATATACACAGTAAATAAATATGCATGTATAAATAGATACACATGCATATACATTCTATATATTTATCTATAAAATTATATACAATACAAATGTATTTATGGTATATATTTATAATAAAATGTATATGTATACATATATGTTTACTGGCAAAAGGCAAAGGAGAAAAGGAAAGATCTGAATGTAGAGTGCAGAGTTCCAAAGAATAGCAAGGAGAGATAAGAAAGCCTTCCTCAGTGATCAGTGCAAAGAAATAAAGGAAAACAACAGATTGAGGAAGTCTAGAGATCTCTTCAAGAAAATTAGAACATTTTATGCAAAGATAGGAACCATAAAGGACAGAAGTGGTATGGACCTAACAGAAGCAAAAGATATTAAGAAGAGGTGGCAAGAATACACAGAAGAAATACATTAAAAAGGTTTTCATGACCCAGATAACCACAACGGTGTGATCACTCACTAGAGCCAGACATCCAGGAATGTGAAGTCAACTGGGCCTTAGGAAGCATCACTACCAACAAAGCTAGTGGAAGTGATGGAATTCCAGTTGAGCTATTTCAAATCCTAAAAATGATGCTGCTAAACTGCTGCACTCATTATGCCAGCTAATTTGGAAAACTTAGAAGTGGCCTCAGGACTGGAAAAGATCAGTTTTCATTCCAATCCCAAAGAAAGGCAATGCCAAAGAATGCTCAAACTACCACACAATTGCACTCATTTCACACGCTAGTAAAATAATGCTTAAAATTCTCCAAGTGGGTCTTCAACAGTACATGAACTGAGAAATTCCAGATGTTCAAGCTGGATTTAGAAAAGACATAGGAACCAGAAATCAAATTGCCAACATCCGTTGGATCATAGAAAAGGCAAGAGAGTTTCAGGAAAACATCTAAAAGCCCCTACAATGGTCAGTACCTTTTGCATATTTTTGCAAAGCCAAAAACACATAGCACAGTAGTAAGGCAAGCTAATATTTTTAAAATGTTCATATTATTTGATTTATTTGGAGGCCTTCAGACATTTGCACACATTTGAAAATGTATTTAATATCTAAAATAAAATTATGGAGGAAAAAAGCATTGCAAGAATTTGGCCTTCTCTTTCTATTAGACAAAATTACAGCTAATTAAGCAGAATCGAAGCAGTGGAATTTTGTAGTGTCCATTACATGTTTGCATGGTGAACAGGCCATCTATGAATTCATCTGAGAGGGAAACTTATTGCCAGTTGGTGCCAAAAACAGAATCATTATTGGGCATTGTATAATTTTCAAAAATAATAAAAGCCAACACTGACCTCAGCCAACGGACTGGTTGTATAAAATAATAATAAAAAGTGGTACTACCATTTTTGCAGTCAAAATAGTTTAAAAATATAATCCCAATAGATCTGTAAAAACAAAGTATTTATTGATGAGAAATTCCCAGATTACAAGGGAATTTTGTAGTGTGATAAATATAAATAAAACCCAGTATTAAAAAACATTTTGCAAAAATGTAGCTAACTATTTGGTCAACCTGGGCCTCTTAAATGGCATCCCGTTATTTATAGAGATGTAGTTTCTTGTAATAAGAAATGATAAATCAGAGTGGGGAAAATCCCATTACAGGTTATAAATCAGACTTTACTAAATATGTGTGTGTGCTCAGTTGTGCCTGACTCTTTATGATCCTATGGACTATAGCTGGCCAGACTCCTCTGTCCATAGAATTCCTCAGGCAAGAATACTGGAATAGGTTGCCATTTCCTTCTCCAAGGGATTTTCCTGACCCAGAGAGCAAATCCATGTCTCTTGCATTGCAGCTGTATTCTTTACCACTGAGCGACTTGGGAAGTCCTTACTAGCTATAGGATACTTGTTATTTCACTGTTTAGGGTTGGTGGGAAATGTGATATCTTCTCCCCCCGAGTTAATGTGTGTATTATGTGAAATGGCTTTGTAAACTACATTTTAATGTACTATATTAATGTTATTTATTATATTTAAAGCAGTTGCTTATTAGTGTTTAAATATTACCAAATGGCATTCCTATATTATTTACCAAAATAGCCAAATATAGTCAGTGTTGTGTGATGTACTCAATAGAAACTAGTAAATAACTCAATAGATAAGTGGGATAACAATATCTAAACAAAAATTTAATCTTATTTCATTCTTCAATAAAGAACTTTTCAATTTCTTATGTGACGTTTGTGTTTTCCAAGTAGAGTAAATCCTCTTAATTTGAATATAGAATCACAGGTATGAAGGAAAAACAACAACAAAAATAACAAAAAATGATACCAAAAATGTCTATGAAACTATTCCCATTACTTTCAAACAAATATTTATTCATCATGTCAAAATACTTAATTTTATTTTGTTCATATATGAAGAGATTAAATACAGAATCATTCCAAATAATTCTTTGTCAAAGATTAATAGCTCAGTTTATGTTGCTTTACAGAATAAAATTTCAGCCATCCATAAGGACTTGAAAAAACTGACAACTAAGTTTAAAAGGATGCATATGTGGAGCGAGCTATAATTATAGTTACATGTATATATGCACGAGACCACCTTACCTGCCTCCTGAGAAACCTGTATGCAGGGCAAGAAGCAACAGAACTGGATATGGAACAATGGACTGGATCAAAATCAGAAAAGGAGTATGCCAAGGCCTCATATTGTCACCCTGCTTATTCAACTTACATGCAAAGTACATCATGTGACATGCCCAGCTCAATGAAGCTCAAGCTGGAATCAAGATTGCCAGATGCAATATCAATAACCTCAGATATGCAGATGACACCACCTTAAATGCAGAAAGCGAAGAGGAACTAAGGAGCATCTTGATGAAGGTGAAAGAGGAGAGTGAAAAGCTGGCTTACACTCAACATTCAGAAAAGGAAGATCATGGCATCCAGTCCCATCACTTCATGGTGTATAGACGAGAAACAGTGGAAACAGTGACAGACTTTATTTTCTTGGGCTCCAAAATCACTATGGACACTGACAGCAGTCATGAAATTAAAAGATGCTTTCTCCTTGGAAGAAAAGTAATGAAAAACCTAGACAGCATATTATAAGCAGAGACATCACTTTACTGGCAAAGGTCCATCTAGCCAAAGCTTTGTTTTTTCTAGTAGTCATGTACAGACGTGAGAGTTGGACTGTGAAGAAGGCTGAGTGCCAAAGAATTGCTGCTTTTGAACTGTGGTGCTAGAGAAGACTCTTGAGAGTCCCTTGGACAGCAAGGAAATCAAACCAGTCAATCCAAAAGGAAATCAACCCTGAATATTCATTGGAAGGACTGATGCTGAAGCTGAAACTCCAATACTTCGGCCAACTGATGCGAAGAGCCAGCTCATTGGAAATGATCTTGATGCTCGGAAAGGCTGAATGCAGGAGGAAAGGGGGATGACAGAGGATGAGATGGTTGGATGGCATCACTGATTCAATGAACATGAGTTTGAGCAAACTCTAGGAGACAGTGAAGGACAGGGAAGCCTGGTATGCTGCAGTGCATGGGGTCTCAAAGATTTCCACACGACTGAGCAACTGAACAACAACAAATATGTAATTAGCAATAAAAAAGCAAATGGATAATGATTAAAAACTTAAGTATTTTAGGAATACTTAGCTAGCATCTACTTGAAATAATATATAGTAATTCTCATTTTCAGAAAACATTTCCATTAATATCAGTGATGCTGAGTCCTGGTTTCATGTGGTTCAGTTCAGTTCAGTTCATTTCAGTCGCTCAGTCAGGTCCGACTCTTTGCGACCCCATGAATCACAGCACGCCAGGCCTCCCTGTCCATCATCATCTCCCGGAGTTTACTCAGACTCATGTCCATCGACAGGCACAAGTCCATTATACAAAAGAGAACACTGACTTTAACGGTTTAATTAAATTGACTCTAATTCCTATTTTATCAACTAGAAAGAAAAACTGCCTTCTACATTTTTAACATCAGATCTACATTTTAAAAATCATGTAAAAACAACTGGAAACAACCAATAGGTATATAATTAATAAATTAATTGCAATACATTCACATAAAATATTAAAACATAATAAAAAGAACCTATGATATGTACAAGTGGAGAAATCACAAGGACAGAATGATGAGTAACACAAGCCAGACAAAAATGTATATGCATTGTGCAATTTGATTTATATGAAATAAAAAAACTGGTAAAACTAATCAATGGTATTTGTTTAATAGTGATAGACATCAATAAGGCATGAGATAATCTTCTAGGGTGCTGGAAATTTCTATATCCTGACCTGAGACACTGCATATATATGCATGTGATCACATATATTTACACATATGTAAAACATTCACCCACCTGTATAGTTAGGGAGCATGTATGTTAAATACTCCATTAAAAAAAAAAACCTTATAGTCTCATAAAGAAACAAAAAGTCAAAGGACCATCTTCAAATTTTCAGAAAGCATGCTAAATGGAAATTTCAACAAAACTCATGAAAGGATCAAAGTGCCCTAGGATACAAATCAAGGATGAAATTATAAACTAGAAACTTTTAATAATGTGACTTTTACAGAAACAATAATTCATGGTCAAGTTTATATTCAATATATATATTTTTATTAGTCCTTTACATGTTGAGTAATGAAGCTAAATGCCTCTTCTATTTTGTTTCCATATCACTAGCGTTTTAAAAAGAGAAAAACAGAACATTTGGTAGCTGGATATAAATGACTTTACAGCAGTAAGAGGTCCTTGGGTAGAGAAAGGAATACAAAACTTGAAGGAAGATTTATATTCAAGGCAACTTTCCAGGCACTGGTATTATTAGCATGAGCAGAAAGATCATTTTTTTCCCTCTCTACATCACCATTTTCTTCTACAATGAGGAAGTTAAAAAAAGATCATTGATCATGATCACAGCTCAAAAAGTGAATGGATCAAATATCTTAGAGTTGGAAAAGTGATTTTGGACCAATTTTTTTAATGTTCATGAAGAGAGTTTGAAAAATCATATCCAACAATTTTATAAAATGCATTTTTGCCCATATCCTCATTTCTTTTGTTTTAGTCTTAACAGAAGTTAGAAATCTAATTTTTAAACATTTATCAACAATTGCTCTGTAATATAGTTCAAGTTTCTTTCTACACAGCCTGTGATATGGACAAACTGAATTTTGTAAAGACATCACCATTTAGTGGGAACACTGACTTCAGAGCAGCAAAACACTGTGGAAAGAGTTCTGAATCTCTGCTTCCATGGAATGCCATGATAGTGCTGTGCTCAGGACCACTTGGTATTATTGGTGATCACAGTGAAAACTCACTGTGCCTCTCCAGTTCATGTACCTCTTTATTTATAATAAAATATATGTTAACAAAACAAGCTAGTGAAATTTCCTGGCTAAGAAGATGTTTCTCCCCCTATTGTACTATTCTACAGCTCAACATTTTAAGCCACCAATATGCAAAAGTGAAGAGGAGCTAAAAAGCCTCTTGATGAAAGTGAAAGAGGAGAGTGAAAAAGTTGGCTTAAAGCTCAACATTCAAAAAACGAAGATCATAGCATCCGGTCCCATCACTTCATGGGAAATAGATGGGGAAATAGTGGAAACAGTGTCAGATTTTATTTTGGGGGGCTCCAAAATCACTGCAGATGGTGACTGCAGCCATGAAATTAAAAGACGCTTACTCCTTGGAAGAAAAGTTATGATCAACCTAGATAGTATATTCAAAAGCAGAGACATTACTTTGCCAACTAAGGTCCATCTAGTCAAGGCTATGGTTTTTCCTGTGGTCATGTATGGATGTGAGAGTTGGACTGTGAAGAAGGCCAAGTGCCGAAGAATTGATGCTTTTGAACTGTGATGTTGGAGAAGACTCTTGAGAGTCCCTTGGACTGCAAGGAGATCCAACCAGTCCATTCTGAAAGATCAACCCTGGGATTTCTTTGGAGGGAATGATGCTGAAGCTGAAGCTCCAGTACTCCGGCCACCTCATGCGAAGAGTTGACTCATTGGAAAAGAGTCTGATGCTGGGAAAGATTGGGGGCAGGAAGAGAAGGGGACGACCGAGGATGAGATGGCTGGATGGCACCACGGACTCAATGGATGTGAGTCTGAGTGAACTCCGGGAGTTGGTGATGGACAGGGATGCCTGGCGTGCTGCGATTCATGGGGTCTCAAAGAGTCGGACACGACTGAGCGACTGAACTGAACTGAACTGATATGCAAAAGAGCATCATATTAGAAATACAATCATTACCCACATAATCATTTCTTTAATGTAAAAAACCTCTTATGCCCAAAAGCATTTAATTGGTGACTGGTTATTGCTTGAGTTAACATTAAATGATTTAAGTCATACCTGAATGATCTAGTGGTTTTCCCTACTTTCTTCAATTTAAGTCTGCATTTGGCAATAAGGAGTTCATGATCTGAGCCACAATCAGCTCCTGGTCTTTTTTTTTGCTGACTGTATAATGCTTCTCCATCTTTTGCTGCAAAGAATATAATCAATCTGATTTCGGTGTTGACCATCAGGTGATGTCCATGTGTAGAGTCTTCTCTCTTGTTGTTGGAAGAGGGTGTTTGCTATGACCAGTGTGTTCTCTTGGCAAAACTCTATTAGCCTTTGCCCTGCTTCATTCTGTATTCCAAGGCCAAATTTGCCTGTTACCCCAGGTGTTTCTTGACTTCCTACTTTTGCATTCCAGTCCCCTATAATGAAAAGGACATCTTCTGGGGTGTTAGTTCTAAAAGGTCTTGTTGGTCTTCATAGAACCGTTCAACTTCAGCTTCTTCCGCATTACTGGTTGGGGCTTGTACTGCAAGGACATCCAACCAGTCCATTCTAAAGGAGATCAGTCTTGGGTGTTCTTAGGAAGGACTGATGCTAAAGCTGAAACTCCAATACTTTGGCCACCTCATGGGAAGAGTTGACTCATTGGAAAGAGTCTGATGCTGGGAGGGATTGGGGGCAGGAGGAGAAGGAGATGACAGAGGATGAGATGGCTGGATGGCATCACCAACTCGATGGACGTGAGTTTGGGTGAACTCCAGAAGTTGATGATGGACAGGGAGGCCTGGCGTGCTGCGATTCATGGGGTCACAGAGTCAGACAGGACTGAGTGACTGAATTGAACTGAACTGAACATTAAATGTACTTCATATATTAAAAACACCTATTATATAAAGTATCTCTCACTATTCTCCATCTATGATTGATTTTTAATGTTTTTAGAATTTTGTTTCTTCAACTGTTAAAGAAGAGCTTTCAAATCAAAGGAGTATATTTAATGTTCCTTATAATCTTAAAGCCAAAAATCATTAATATATAGTGCATTGAAAAACAGGATGGACTAGAAGCACTATTAACACAAATTCAAATCACGACAAGGACGCTCAGTAGGCCAGGAACTCTAAGAAAATTACTTAAGCACTCTAACAACTCTCATCTGTACAATAAAGGTAATGATCCCCAATTTGATATTTACTTTAAAAATTAAGGGAGATGACAAAGATCTTTGAACAGGATCTGAACCACTGCATCAATGACTGGTCATGTATAACACTTCCAATGGTGGGAGCTAATTACTTGAAAAGAAATGTTATAGACAGGATAGATAAAGGTTTCCATCAGGATACTCCTAACCAATGAGTCCATTTTCTAAATACCTCCAAGGTCAATTTTTTGCAGTTATTTTAGTAAAACTCTTTGAAAAGCAAATTATTGTTAAAATACTAATGGATTAATCATAATGACTCTCTGAGCTTACACAGGATAAACACCCTTTGATTCCCTGGCCCAAAACAATCATTCACCTTCCACTTCCCCTTTTTCCTGCAACCAACAACACGCCTTCTCAGAAGAGTTTTAGAAAAGTTTGGCTATTCCAAGCTGCAGAGGAAAGTCTGTTTCAAGCCTGAGGTAACTTGGTGAAGAACAGATCTTTATCAATCCAGAATTGCCAAAGCAATCCTGAGGAAAAAGAACAAAGCTGGAACTAAAATAGAGCTACCATTTGATCCTTCAATCCTACTCTTGGGCATATATCAATAGGAAAACGGTCCAAACCTACATGCAGTTCACTGCAGCACTGTTTACAATGGTTGAGACGTGGAAGCAACCTACATGTCCATCAACAGAGAAATGGATAGAGAAGATGTAGTACCCACCTATAATTGAATATTACTCAACCAGTAAAGAGAATGTAGTAATGCCATTTGCAGTAACATGGATGGATCTATAGATTGTCATCCTGAGTGAAGTAGGTCAAACAGAGAAAAATAAATATTGTATGATACTGCTTATGTGAGGAATCTAAAAAGAAGTGATGCAAATAAACTTTTTTACAAAACAGAAACAGACTCACAAACTAGAGGATGAGCTTATGATTACCAGCGGGAAGGGACAGTTAGGGAGTCTGAGACTGGCATGTACACACTGCTATATTTAAAATGGATAACCAACAAGGATTTGTTAGATAGCACAGGGAACTCTGCTAATGTTAGGTGGCAGCCTGGATGGGAGGGGAGTTTGGGGGAAAATGGATACATGTTTATCTATGGCTCAGTCAGACTGCTGTATACCTGAAACCATCACAATATTGTTAATTAGCTATACTCCAGTATAAAATAAAAAGTTAAAAAAAAAAAGAGCTGGAGATAAAACCCTCTCAGACTGCAGACAATACTATAAAGCTACAGCAACCAAAACAGTATGTTATTGGCACCAAAAGGGGACACATAGATCAGTGGAACAGAATAGAAAGCCTTGAAATAAACCCATACACTTACAGTCAAAATATCTTCCACAAAAGAGGCAAGAAAATACAATGGGTAAAAGACAGTCTCTTTAGCAAGCGGTGTTGGGAAAGTTGGACAGCTACATGTAAACTCATGATGTTGGAACACTCCCTTAAACCATACACAAAAGTAAACTCCATATGGTTCAAGGACTTAAATATAAGACATGACACCATAAAACTTCTAGAAGAGAACACAGGCAAAACATTCTCTGACATAAATTGTACCAATATTTTCTTAGATCAGTCTTCTAAGGCAAAAGAAATAAAAGCAAAAATAAACAAGACCTAATTAAACTTAAAAGTTTCTGCACAGCAGTCAACAAAGCAAAAATACAGCCTACAGAACTGAAAAAAAAAAGTTGCAAATGAAGGGACCAATGAGGGGTTAATTTGCAAAATCCACAAGGAGTCCCTACAACTCAATACCAAAAGAAAAAAAAAAAGAAAGAAAGAAAATGGGTGACTTTCTTGGTGATCCAGGGGTTAAGAATCCACCTTGCAATGCAGGGACATGGGTTCCATCCTTGGTAGTGGAACTAATACCCCACATGCTTCAGGACAGCTAAGCCTGCAGACCACAACTAGAAAGCCCAAATCAATGCAACAGAAGGTCCTGCATGACGAAATGAATATCCCGCACACTGGAACTAAGACCTGACACAGCCAAATAAATACATCTTACAAAATGGGCAGAAGACAGAAACAGACATTTCTCCAAAGAAGAAACACAGATGATGAACGGGCACATGAAAAGATGCTCAACACTGCTTATTATTGGAGAAATTCAAATCAAAATCAGGTATCATTCACACTAGTCAGAATGGACATCATCAGAACATTTACAAATAATACATGCTAAAGAAGGTATGGAGAAAATAGAACACTTCTACACTGTTGATGAAAATATAAACTGGTGTGATCACTATGGAAAACAGTATGAAGTTTCCTTAAAAACCTAAATATGGATCGAGCAATCCCAGTTCTGGGCATAGATTCAAAAAAGATGAAAACTTTAATTTGAATATGAAACCCAAAGTTTAAAGCAGCACTATCTATAATAGCCAAGACATGGAAGCAACCTAAGTGTCCATCAATATATAAATGGATAAAGACATGGTGTCTGTACACACACACACACACACCCACAATGGTATATTACTCAATCAAAAAGACTGATATTTAATGTCACTTGCAGCAACATGGATGGGCCTAGAGATTATTAAACTAAATGAAGTAAGCAAAGGGAGAAAGATAAATATCATATGATATCACTTACATATGAAATCTAAAAAAAGGTTACAAGTGAATCTATTTACAAAATAGAAACAGACTCCCAGACATAGAAAACAAACATGGTTATCAAGGAGGAAGTGGGGGGATGAATATATTAAGAGTATGGCGTTAGCAGATACACACTATTATATATATATATGTGTGTGTATATAGAATGTTGTGTATTCTATTATCTATATATATAATAGAAAAGCAACATGGATTTATTGCATAATGCAGGGAATGACTTTCAATATCTTGTAAAAACCCATAATGGAAAATAATCTGAAAAAAATGGGTATATATAACTGGATCAGTTTGCTATATACCTGAAACTAATACAATATTGTAAATAAACTATACTTCAACAAAATAAAAAGCAGGTCTTTTCCTGGTCAGATAATATTAATGACAGTAGCTTATCACTATAGGCTTCCCTGGTGGCTCAGACATAAAGCATCTGCCTAAAATGCAGGAGACCCGGATTCGATCCCTGGGTCAGGAAGATCCCCTGGAGAAGGAAATGGCAACCCACTCCAGTATTCTTGCCTGGAAAATCCCATGGATGGAGAAGCCTGGTAGGTTACAGTCCACGGGGTCGCAAAGAGTCAGACACGACTGAATGACTTCACTTTCACTTTATCACTATGGAGTATATAAGTAGCTCTAAGTGAAATGAATGGATTTTTTAAAAAAGCTGATTTTCCAGAAATGTAGGCTCAAGGTGATTGTTTATAATCCAATAGACAAATACAGTTTATTAGTATTCCCTATTATACCAATGTATTTACATCTTATTCTTGATATTTTTCTTATCACTTGGCAAGTAAACATAAAGATCTCTTACACACACACACATTATCTTGTGAACATGCACACATACACATTTTGGCTGTAGTTGGATCATCTTGCATGTTATCAGGAAGTATATAATGTAATCTCATGAAGGCGTAGAGTATATAGAAGAGATCTACACTCTTAATCACTCTTCACAAATCTGCTGTATGTTTTGGTCTGGTTGTAATTTCCAATAGCTTAATGGTTCTATAGCTTAATGGTTCCAATAGTTTAATGCCACCTAGACAGCGACTCTCCCAAGTGCTCATAAGTATTAATTCCCTTTATCTAGTAAACCTAGTAATGATGCTTCAAATCCAATTTAAAAACCATTAAAATGCAGTGAGTTTTAAATCCATTATAATTTAGCTCATTTCTGTGAAATTTAGAAGAAAGCAGCTGTACATTGTACACATCTATAAATTACTTTTAACTGCACTTTTCTCAAGCGAGAAAGGAAAAGCTTTACCTGCAATGCAAATTGTAAATCTGACCACAAAAATGCTGGTAAACACTTTTGTTTTATATATATTATATTACATATACATACATATATATATATATATATATACATACATATATATATATATATAATTTTGTTCTGGGCTCATCACATAATCTCATCTCACTATTAATCCAGACTGTTATAAGATTTAGTTCCTTCAAGCTTCATCTGAGTAGACATTAAGATGGAAAATGGAAACTGTAATATATTTGATTACTCCGAAGTTGTTTACTTATCAAAGAGGAGGGAACAAATTTCATAGGTAGGCTGGCTGATTCTGAAAGCAGAAAATATGCAAATACTATTACATTCATGTTTACTGATTTGGGTATTGAAAATTTAAACAAATCCCAGATATGACGTAGCCTAGCAGCTCACATTTTATCTAAGACCAATTCATTCAATAAGTCAACCCTTTGTCTTATATCAGGCATTTTGAATTACTGATTACCAAAGTCAGTTACTACCTTCTAGTAACAAATAGCAGTTTCTAATTTAAATTTCTTGGTACAAAATATATCAATAGAAAAATGTTATCATGATATAAATATTCTGAACTGATTATTGCTGTTTCATCTGACAAAATTACAAATCATTCTTTGTCTCTATATCCTTGTTGATTCATTACCTAACCTAATTCATTACCTAATTGAATATGTTTTAGAAACAGCTAAATTTCACTTGAATAGTATGGATTTTCTATGCATCAAACTTTTGACTGTCAAGCTACATGAATGTATCTAAAATTGGCTGTTGACAAAAAAATCTCTCTGGGGAATATTTATGAATATATAAACATTCCACTCTAGGAGTGGAGAGGAAAGTACATGTGATCCATTTAGAATCCTACAGAATAAGAAATAGCACCATACATACAATTTTCAAAAGCTGCCTCATTAGCAAAAAATTTCTATTTACATCGTTATGCCTCATGAAGACAATAATAGAAACAATTTTTAAAATGGTTTCAACAAGTAGTTTGCAGATGACATCTCAAATAAATTATAATAAAATTAATCCCAAATTGAATTTCAGGACAGTTGCTTCATCATTGTTTAAATATTTTGGGCATGCAATGTATATTAATATAAACTATTTTGATCACAAAGCACAGTTTGTTAATTCACAAGTAGAAAATTCATATTATACAGCTTTTATACACTCAACCTTTCATGTACAACTGTCCACATTCTTCAGGAAAGTGCCCAGGTTTAGTGAAGAATTAAAAACTAATTATCCTTGTTAAGGCTGAGTTGGCTTGGTTATTATGCTGATTTGGCCAACTGATTGAGCTGATCTACCCAAATTGTGATTTTGTTTTTTAAAATTACTATACAGAGAAGAACACTGCCTTTGCCAAAGAGACCCAATCACAGACCCTCCAGTTAACAACAAAGAGTGTGTTCTGCAACATACTTCTGCAAAAATTTCTGAGATTAGTCTTATGGGGGCTCTGAAGCAAGACATGGAAAACAACTACATGGGCCTGAAACTTTATACATCATACTAGACTGGACCAAAATCATCACGTTGCTACCACTTTCCTAGTAGCTCTTAAGTGAAAAGCAAATGAAGGCTGCTCTTAAAGCCCACTGTGTATCTTTCCAGTTTGTTGTTTGGGGACGAATAGCAAGTTGTAATTAGTTGCTATAAAAATACACCACGTCATTAATCTTCATTTTATTCTCTATTTTGTTGTTTTTTTTTTAACTGAGGTCTGTAGAAAACCCATGTATTCCTCACATTTACATAAATATTTTTTAAAAATACAGTCATTCCTTTCAAAATCTCTGCAAATAGTAAAGTAGTTGATAATCACAGGAGAGAAAAAAAAAAATTGAAATATTTTCAGGTATCCTGCCACACACACATGTTGACCTCTTAAGTTAATGTGAGAAATGAAAAATGAAGCACGGCTTAGTTTCATGGTATTTTTTAGGAGAGTTATTACATGGCACTCAAGAATAGCAAAGTAGAAGCAATTTAAAAAGTAGTAAATACTAATCATTTTTAAGCCAATAATCACATTATACACTTTCTATCAATTAGTAAATCTTTAATAATAATGAAGTATCTAGAATCACTATACAAATATGTAAATGACCACTAATTTACACAAAATATTCAGTGCTTCAAATAATCAAAATCATCAGATATGATATGATTATCTATACTGATTTATATATAAACTAGCTTTCAATATGAAACTCAGAATCTTCGTTTATTCAGCGGACTGTGGAATAAGAATTAGCTTCGAACCCACAACTACATTTTCCAGCCTAATTCTCAGAGCAGAAGATTTACTCAGAGCAGAAGATGTACCTAGACGCATAAACAAGAAAGCTAAAAGTTAAAATTAAAAACTCGATTTTTTTAGGAAAAAAAAAATTGAGAACCAAAATAGAGGCCCTTTGTTAATCTTGACTTTGAGAAAAGAATATACAGCTAGATATAAATTGCCATTGTTTAAATATATAATAAGTCAGGTTGTTTATAAAATAAATCCTACCATGTTTAAAAACTATATCAAATAGCAATATTTATTTTATGATAATTTTAAAATTAAATCAGTAGTAACTAAGAAATGCAACAAGTGCAAATTGATCATTCTTTTATATGAAATAGACAAAATAAAAAAGCATTATTCATTTTTATTTAATATAAATTGTATTTCAAATCAACCCATAACATTTAAATAATTACCTGGTTATCTAATTTATAGCTGCATATGGAAATATAACAGTTGTTCATCTCACAGAAGAATAAAATACTACTGTTATTTCTATGGAAAAAGTCTTATAAATGCACTTTCAAGAAAGTAATTTTTTCATGTTCAAGATTCACTGTATTCATTAAATGACAGAGTACTATCAGCAGTTTACAAAAAAAGTATCTCTTTACTGTTAGCACATACTTTCTCCAGTACAACAAAGGTTGGTGTCTTACGTGTTTCACTGTCTACTTTTGTTATTACAAATTCAAGATCATCCTACGTATACTAATCTTTTATGGCAGAGGTCATTGCAGGTGTGCCCAAATTCAATAATTATATTCTATCTAATGCAGCAATACATTTACCTCATTGCTGGATTTACTATTTAGAACAAAGCATTTTGTTTGAATAATAAAATGCTCAACAAAAATGCCCTGTTATAACATTTCTCGCATTTAAAAGTTGTGGATAAAATACTGCAGCTTTAAAGTGTGTGTTCTTTTCAACAAGAAGTACATTTTATACTTAATTATTTAATATTTCTTTTAACTAAGGGGAAAGAAAGAATTTTATGTGCCTGTTGCATAATTGAAACTAACCAAAGCACTGTCACACTTAAAACGGTAAAGACCCATAATTTAAATTGACAACTGCAAATGAATTTCACTTTCTCTAAAGAGTGAAGTAGTTTCCAGATTGTAAACTGGAATTGGTTTTTACATTTCCAAGAGATTGGGAAAAATAACAAATAAATCAAATTATTCAAACTGTTCTTTGCAAATAAACTTAACAAAATATTGAAATATTTTTCTTTTTAGAAGTAATTGTATTCTGAATGTAGTTTTAAAATGTCAACTCAGTGGAAAAATGTATTCAGTGTTTTTCAGCCATTGTCTCAAAAGAAAAATTAGCTAATAATTCCATAACAAGCATATACTCTTGAAATATTCAATTACAATTTATAACTATTGCAAAAGAAAGTAAATTTGTTAGCTTTTTCAGTACACAGCTTAATTTTTTCTCAATACTTATGTGCTTCTACCTCAACTCAAAAGTATTTGTCAGTAATTTTGTACAATTGAATTTCTTCTGACCTCACAAACTAACGTATTTGTGCACTTTAAAAGTTTGACATTTTACCGCATTTATTTCACTATGGCCTCTAGTAGCCAAAAAATCCTACCACAGCAACAGCTAAAATCATTACTTGAAACATGTCTCAATATATTTAAGAGAAATATGCTGTCAATTTCAAATAAGCAAGACAATTAATTAAAAAATAAATGGAAACAGAAGACAATGTTGTGTTATGACAGCTAAGGTTAAGATAAAAATAGAATTCAAAAATAATTTTTAAGCAAGGACCTTGCTGAATAAGCAAGCTATATTATTTTTCCTGCACCTGCTTGATCATAATAAATAATAAAAATGTTCCTGCTTTATTCAAAATTTGAAATATCTATATTATATATTAATTTCTTTTTCAAGAATACAAAATATTAGATTAAATGAGAATTCAACTGTGATCTCACAAGGAAGTATAGAACTTATCCAGGTAAATATCTATAAATACCAGATATTTATTGCCCTTTCCCAATTATAGCATCTCTGTATTTTAATGTTGACTGATGTAACTTAAAACACTTCATGCCTGAATACAACTAATAGCAAGGTAAATACAGTACCATAACTCACTCCACAGTAATACCAAAAATATTTTATACATACATAAATTATATATGCATACATAAATTGATCTGAAGGATATCAGATGCATTTGCTAATGCTAAAATTTACTTTAAGCTAATGTTCACTTTTTTCTATGACTCCAATTAGCAATCTTTTTACCATGTAATAAAAAAAGGTAAGATAAACATAGCGATAAATATATGAAACACATATCTACTAAAACAGCTCTAATTCATGATTCTTTAAAGAATAAATCAGACTCTTATCAATATTTCTTTAAAAAATATGGTTATTTTAAAGTGAAAAATAAAGTTTCATTCTAGATTACCATAGACTAGCATATAAGGGAAAATAGTTCGTATAGTAAGGTTTCTTAAAAAGAAAACAGAGCAACTGAGATCCCACTTTTCTGCTTTTAAATACACTTCTATATGTCTATTTCTAATGTTTAAATATATTGCTGAAAATGGTTATGTAAAATCTGAAGTTGTTTGTATCTGATTACTAAGGTATTTCATTGCAACCTGTGAGTTTAACTCTTAAAACGCTGGAGTATAAAGTAACGCATTGGCTTTCGTGAAAAAATTCATTTATAATAAAATAAAAGTGACAGTTCTAAAAATCAGATGAAAGTGTCTTTATGATTTCTTTCACACACACAAACACATCATTTTTATCGCAAAACAGCAATTAAATACAAGTATTTAAAGTTATTCAGTCATGTTTATATATATCAAGCACTTCTATTAAAATATTTATTGTAAACACTTCAAGGTGTTAATACATTTGTAAAATTATATGAAAAGTTCTAACATTTTTTAGAATCTTAAACACTATGATATTTAAAATATACACAACATCCTATTTTAAAAATGTTAAACTCATTGTGCACAGAGTGAAACTTCTAGAAAACTTCATTACTTACTGTCCACTGAGTATTACTGACAGAGATGAACATTTTTCAGAATTAATCTGCTAATTATCCTGAAGTGTTTTGAATAACTCTTTCGTACTATATAGTTCTCAGTGTGATTATCCCTACACTGATCTGCTGAGGAAAACAAAACAAAACAAAAATCAGTAAATCTTCTTCTTTAAGATTGTTCTTGTTATAACATATTTTAGGTGGCCACAAGCAGGAACTCGTAATTCTCAAAAGCAACAATATGAGGAAAATGTTTTTAAATGCTTGTTTCATATTTACTGTATAAAGTCATTTTGACATGCCTACACAACTGATTATGGCAGCTTTCAGACATGATTTCTAATCAGAAAAAAAAAAAAAAGTTGTTTTTTTTTTTTTGCTCCAGGTTCTTTAGAGAAAGCTTGCCGCTGGGAAGTTGATCTTGGCCAAGTGCCAAAATCATGTGCAAAGGGGCCTCATTAGGGATTCATGGCAGCCTTCAGCACTAACAAAAAATGTGACCCAACAGGCTAAATCAGCGACTAAAATTAAAAAGTAAGAGACAAAGACAACTTACTTAATATTCCTTCCAAAGCAACATTAAACTTCTTTTGGTAATTAAACCCTTGTTAGTCTAATGCAGTGTTCCTCTGTCCTCAAATGATTGTACAATTACTCTTTAAAACTTGTCAATTTCCCTCCTAAATACACTTTCTTTCTGCGGCAGTTTACAAAGATTTTGCTATATAATAAAACCCTATATCCACTATAATCAGTTCAACAGCAGAAAACAAAATCGTCAAAATGCAGACTACAGTATTCCCTTAAGATTTAAACAAACAAACAAAAAATAAGCAAACAAATAAGTACCTTTTAAACTTCTACAGAAGTGAACAGGCACACTCCAAGCTCACATCGCTTGTAATGATTCATTCTCACTGCCCAACTTTTCCCCCAAAAAGTAGATTTGATACGCAGCCTTACCTAGATGTCTTCTGGCTTTCCTGCAGATCAAAAAGTTTCCTGCCTAAGCACACAGATATTCTTTCACAAACCATAAAGGCCCTTTTATGAATCCAACCCTGGAACAGCCTGCCTTCCACAGCACGTTGAGAGCTCAGTGCGTCAGCTCTCAAGATAAAATACACTGCTAATACACAATTAGTGGGAGAGGTTGTCTACTGGAGAATTTATCTTAACGAAAGAAGGAAAAAGAAGCTTTTTTTTTTTTTTTTTTCTGGAAAAAGAAGAGAGGGTGCGGTCAGATGTTAGGTTTTGCCTGAGAAAGGGCCCTACACTGCACTAGTACCTAAATACTAGCAGAAGCTGCCTGGGAAGACAGCCAATGGAAGGACTTTGTTTGACCCAGCTGCCAATCTCCCCTGAAGCCGTGCGCCAGACTAAACACTCACACTATTTTAACTGAAATCAGGCTACAGCAGCTGTTTGCTTTCCGGCTCTGAGCTCTGCACCCACCATGGCCTATGCAGTTCACCCAGCGAGTTCTGCTAGCTGCGTGGCTAAAAATCTGTTCTGGGTTGGGATTTGTCATTGGAGAGCAAAATTTAACCCTATTCCTCGTGGTAAATCTGAACTGTGTGTTGCTCAGCCTTTGCATCTGGTAATTCAGAATAATTTTATGATCTATTTAAAGAAGAGTGACATTTTCTTTCACAGAAGAAAAGATTTGAAGGTTACAAAGATTCATATTTTCTTTGAATTTCTAACCTAAATTCTTCAGATGTTTTCAAATAACACTAAGATAACTCTTGTGCATGGCAAGAACAAGACCCTTACCAAGCACTTCTAAGAACAAAGATGGTACCTATTCAATCCAAACCAAACTTCTTCAGCCCTACCAAGATGGAAAGTTGGTAGAATGGGCACAGAGACTCAAATCATTCTGAAAGTTAGTTCTTACTACTCAAGACTCCTCCAGAAGCAGCGTCCGAGCACAAAAGTAATTTGTATTCCTTATATGAAAAAGTACCAAGTGACCCCATTTATCTTTCGTAAATTTCTAACCTTAGTTAGCCATTAGGCTGAATGTGAAAATTAATTATGAATTGTATAAGATTAAAATATGCCCATTGGTAGCCTGAAGTGAAAAGGAAACTAAAGAGAAGTTAGTCAGGAGAAGCACAGTTTAAATAATAATAATTATCTGATGTAACAGGAAGAAAAGATCTGATAACCAAGAGTTATTGCACACAAGATAGCAGCCAAACATTACATATACACAGAAAATAAGTCAGGAAGTCATTCAACATGTGGAAGAGAGAGAGACATTGACAGGAGTGCGATAACATGGACTATAATCAAGTTATTCTTATTCCTGACCAAATTCCTAATTATGGAAAACCATGGTGAGAGAGGACAGCATCTTTTCACTTAGGGATCTTAATTTCTGTTGTTGCTCAGGGGTAGAAAAATGTCTCTTTGTTTACAGGCAAATAGCCAGTAAAACGTTAATTTTTTTTAATGTAACTAATTCGGTTCACAGTGTAGTCAGAAGATAACGAAAAAAGAAATATTTCTGATATACTGCAAAAGTACTACAGGGATAGTTTTGCAAAGTTGTTCCTCATACTTTAATAGAAAGTATACTTTGTTGCTGTTTCTGACCACAAAATAATATTTCTGTTTTCGTATTTTAGAAACAAGAGATTGAAGTTACAAAAAGTAGTGAAGATGGTTCTAGAGAGGCTGAACTATTAGGTTTGATGGGTACAGGTAAACTGAAAGACCCAATTCATTAAAAATGCATGTAGAGATAATACTGCATAACAAATGAGTTACTATCTCATTCTGAAAGGACTACATGCATTAACCTGGAAGATTTTCTTTGGATCTGGCTTCCTACATAGCGGAGTAAAATTGGTTGCTCAGAATTCTCATGGAATCAGACAAAAGGTAGGAAAATGTTTGTGTGTGTGTGTGTGTGTGTGTGTGCCTCTCTTTCAATCCACAAAAATAGTCAACGTTTCTCTGAATGGTCTATTACAATCTACCAAGAAAATATCATACAAATTACACAACTATATGTACTTCTGCAGTAGCTTAAGAAATAAATGTCAGCTTTTTAAGTCATCCAGTCTGTGGCATATTTTATCACAGCCTGAGAAAACTAATATAACGTTTAAGTTAAAAGGAGTGAAAACTTATCTTATTGTTGACTACTTGATTACAATTTGTGTCTATACTCTGGTGTTTGATTTTGCATGATAGTTCTGATCCATGGATAATTTACAATCGAGGCACGGTACTAGACAAAAATTTCATATCAAGAGTTGGAATTATCAAAGGTTAGTCTTTGTAAGGGGAAAGTTCAAATAAATTCTACAAAGAGAATAGACTCTAAAGGAAGAAGAAAAACAAATGTGGGTGCCTTCTAAGAAAGTTTGGATAAAGATAAACGAGGTGAGACTGAAAATAATCAAAGATAAAATAAGTCATGGGGGTAATCAAAATATCCCCAAGGGAACATATTTGCCCAGATAATTAAGAATGGACTCTCCACCTACATAAAGCTGGAAGTAGCAAGATCATGGTAGGAAATGGATTAGAACAGGAACACTTTTGCTGCTGCGTCAGGCTGAATTCTAAAACAGCCCTTAGATTCTCACTCCCTGGTATACCCTTATATACTACTCCAGAAGTTGGGCAGACCCATGAATATGATAATTTAGTTGTTTTGTTCATTAGGTTATCAACTTCCATGTAGGAATCAATGAGATCTCCATACAGAGTGAGAAGAATGAAGATACTATTTGGGAAGTAATACACCTGATCAGAAGAGGTAAGGAAAAGACAATTGAAGTTACCAATGCAATGAGATGATGGTTTACCCATCAGTTGGCATGTGATGTTAGCATTCATTCATCTTTTGAATCATCTATCCTCTCAAAAATTCTAATTAATGTCAACTCTGCAGGGGCACTAGGCTAACTGTTGTGTGGGATTAAAAATAATAATAACAGCACTCAATCTCGTTTCCAATAGTCTAGTTAGCAAACTGAAAGCCAAACAGTCAGTTCTGAGGAAAATAGCACTGTGTTTGCTGAGCATGTCAGAATGCCAAGGCATTAGGTAATGTCAAGTGATTTAGTAAAATTAGATAGAATATTAGGACAACATTGATAATTATCACATATTCAAGTATTAATAATAAACAGGTTATTATAAAATATGATATATTTTTGTCACCCTACAGCTTCTTAATATCATTGTCTTAAAGTGCCTGGAGACATCATTATTTGTGTGAAATTATAATTGTGAGTCTCTCCTGTCATTTTTGGTAAGCAGTTCCATTATTTACGATGCTACTGCTAAGGCGCTTCAGTTGTGTCTGACTTTGTGCGACGCCATAGATGGCAGTTCACCAGGCTCCCCCATCCCTGGGATTCTCCAGGCAAGAACACTGGAGTGGGTCGTCATTTCCTTCTCCAATGCATGAAAGTGAAAAGTGAAAGTGAAGTCACTCAGTCGTGTCCGACTCAGCGACTCCATGGACTGCAGCCCTCCTCCATCCATAAGATTTTCCAGGCAAGAGTATTGGAGTGGGGTGCCATTGCCTTCTCCATTTCCCCTGCTAACTGAGACCAAAAAGACCACATATCTCTTTAAAACTTAACAATTAAAAAATAAAATCCAAGACATCACTGTTGTGCACAAAAGTCCATTATTACACCAAAGTAAATTGTGAACCACACTATAGTGGCTTCAGATTTAAGCAAGATATAGTAAAAATACAAAAGCATTTTGAATATGTTTCCTAATGAGAATACCCTTAAAATAAATGTTAAATGTAAATTGAATGTGATCAGGTAACGGAATAATTCAAGTTCTTATAAAGAAAATAATCCTAAATGACCAAGAAAAATCATATGCAAAGTTTTAAAATAATACCTCACACAACATACAATTACCAAAATAGAAAAGTAAGTTAACACTTGGGGTAACAAATGATGATACACATGGACACACAGCATACATATAAACAGAAAAAAAATTTAAGTAATGGAATGATTTTAAAACAGACTTCACTTTGTAAGTTTTTTTTTTTAACCATTCCTGCTTCATTCCAGTTTTTAGATGTATAATCTGTTTTTGAGACTTTTCATATTTTATAGTTTCAGAAGGATTAAGAACAATCTAAATACATACAAGGAGCAACAGATAACATGACTAGTCCTCTATCTATAAATAAGTTGAATTAATAACTAATAGTTTTTCTCCAAAGAAATCACCAGACACAAACAGTTTCACAAGCGATTTCTAACAAACTTTAAAGGAAGAAGTAACATCATTTCCCCACATTTTATTTTTTTAAGCAGAACACTACGTAACTCATTCAATGAGCCTGGCATTATTTTAATGCTAAAATTAGATATAAGAAAAAAATCACAGACTTTTATCTCTCTTGAATATAAACACCAAGTAAAAACTCACTAAAATATTAACAAGTGAAATTCAACAATGTATTAACATAATAACACTGCAACGAAATGATATTTATCTCAAGTATGCAAGGCTGTTTCAACATCTGAAAAATCAATCAAAGTAATCTACCATATCAACAGACTAAAGGAGGTAAATCATGCTGCCGCTGCTGCTGAGTCACTTCAGTCGTGTCGGACTCTGTGCAACCCTATAGACGGCAGCCTACCAGGTTCCTCCATCCCTGGGATTCTTCAGGCAAGAACACTGGAGTGGGTTGCCATTTCCTTCTCCAATGAACGAAAGTGAAAAGTGAAAGTGAAGTCCATCAGTCATGTCGGACTCTTAGCAACCCCATGGACAGCAGCCTACCAGACTCCTCTGTCCATGGGATTTTCCAGGCAAGAGACTGGCCTGGGCCGCCATTGCCTTCTCCGGTAAATCATGTGATCATATTAATTGACACGGAAGAAATAGCATTTAACAAAATCCAACACTCAATCATAATAAAAATTATTCAGCAAGCTAGGAATAGAGGGGGGATTTCTCCAAATCAAAAGTGAGTAGCTAGATACTTTCGCTCTAAGACCAGGAACAAGGCAAGCATGTTCCCTGGCACCATTCCTGTTCAGCATCACATAGGAAGCCCTAGCTGATGCCGTAAGACAACATGAGAGAAAACAAAAAAAAAGAGATAAATATGGGAAAAAATAAAACTGTCTCTATTCATTGGTGATAAGATTGTCTAGGGAAATTGCGAGCAATTTTTTTAAAATAAAAAAGCAACTAGAGCAAGATTTCAGGACACAAGATTGATATGTAAAATCCAACTGCCAGTTAGCAAATGAATAAGTTCTGGGGTTCTAATGTACAGCATTGTGATTATAGTAAACACCACTGTATTGTACACATGAAAATTGCTAAGAAAATAGATCTTAAATGTTCTCAGCACAAAAAAGACATAACAATCATATCATGTGATGAAGTGTTAAATAATACTGTTGTAGGGCTTTCCCTGGCCCAAACTGTAAAGAATCCACCTCAATGCAGGAGACCCTGATTTCATCCCTGGGTCAGAAAGATCCCCTGGAGAAGGGAATGGCAACCCATTCCAGTATTCTTGCCTGGAGAATTCCATGGACAGAGGAGCCTGGCAGGCTACAGTTCATGGGGTGGCAAGACTCGGACATGACTGAGTGACTCTCACTAACCAACAGTAGTGATCAGATTGCAATATGCAAGTGTGTCAAATCAGCTACGTGGGGTGCCAGCCTGCATTCTAAGTGGCTTCAATAGCGTCTGACTTTTTGTGACCCTATACCTATGTATAAATCTAACAAAATATGTACAATACATATTTATGTAGAAAACTACAAATTGCTGGTGATGAAAAAAAGGACAATCTAAATATATGTATGCTTTTGCTCTGTTAGGGGAGGACCCAGTATGCAATGTCTCCAGTAGAGATGAACACATATATCACCCAGATCTTCGTTTCTAATACCATTCTCCAATAAAATGGACTAGGGTTCCTTGGAGAATTGTCTGATCCCAGGACTCAGCAAAATGGGCCTGAAGCTTCTTATAGTGCCAAAAAGTAAGTGCCAGAAATAAAAATAAAAAATAATGGTGAAGATACATTAAAGGGATACAGGAGCCAACTGAAAGAGGTCTCAAGGGCCAAAATTGAAGCAATTTAAACAAAAAAAATACGTAAAGCAGTATTGGACTACAACCCAAAGTATCAAAACAAAATAAATATCCATGAATAAATATCCATGAATATGCATATACATGAAATATCCATAAATACTGATATAAATTAATAGCTATGTATTCCATACTTAAGGAGGTGGAGCAAATCTGCCAACTCCTTAAGTGTGGGCTGAGCATAGTGACTTCTTAGTAACTATGAAGTAACTTCCTTCCAAAGAGCACAATATAGAAAGAGAGAAAAAAATAGTTTACAGTGGAGAAAGCTGACAAACACTTCTGCAAGCCGAGTGATCAAAGAGTAATATCAACATTGATGTTATTTAAAAACATTTAATTTTTATATTATGTAATGAAAATGGCAATTCACCGTGGCGATTCTTCCTTCCCAAAATGTACACTTCAATCTAACAAAAACATTAGACAAATTCAAGTTGAGAGATTTCCTATGGAACAATTGATCAGTAAACCTCAAAATTTTCAAGTTCCCATTTTTTAGATTTATAAATCAGCTTTTCAAGGCTTTTCATATTTTATCAAATTTATTTTATACTTTCAGAAGGATTAAGAATGATCTTAATACACACAAAGAAAAATAGTAACATGACTAGCTCTGTATCACTAGAAAAAAGTTGGAGAAATTGTCACAACCAAGAATAGTATAAAGAAACATGACTCTTAATAGAATGTGGGGTCCTGAATGGGATTCTGGAACAAAAAAGAAAGGGCATATGGGAAAATCTAAGGTAATCTGAAAAAGTATGGACTCCCTGGTGGTTCAGATGGTAAAGAAACTATCTGCAATTCAGGAAACCCAGGTTTGATCCCAGGGTTGGGACGATACCCTGGAGGAGAGCATGGCAACCCACTCCAGTATTCTTGCCTGGAGAATTCTTGGGACAGAGGAGCTACATGGGGCCCATGGGGTCCCAAAAAGTTGGACATGACTGAGCAACTAAATTTTTTTTTTTTGGTAGGAAGTAATGTATTGACAAAAGAGAAAGAAGAGAGTGAAAAAGTTGGCTTAAAGCTCAACATTCAGAAAACTAACATCATGGCATCCAGTCCCATCACTTCATGGCAAATAGATGGAGAAACAGTGGAAACAGTGGCAGACTTTATTTTTCTGGGCTCCAAAATCACTGCGGATGGTGACTGCAGCCATGAAATTAAAAGACGCTTGCTTCTAGGAAGGAAAGTCATGACCAACCTGGACAGCATATTAAAAAGCAGAGACATTACTTTGCCAACAAAGGTCTATCTAGTCAAGGCTATGGTTTTTCCAGTGGTCATGTATGGATGTGAGAGATGGACTATAAAGAAAGCTGAGCACAGAAGAATTGAGGCTTTTGAACTGTGGTGTTGGAGAAGACTCTTGAGAGTCCATTGGACTGCAGGGAAATCCAACCAGTCCATCCTAAAGGAGATTAGTCCTGAGTGTTCATTGGAATGACTGGTGTTAAAGCTGAAACTCCAATACTTTGGCCACCTGAGGAAGAGAGCTGACTCATTTGAAAAGACCCTGATGCTGGGAAAGATTGAGGGCAGGAGTAGAAGGGGATGACAGAGGATGAGATGGTTGGATGGCATCACCAACACAATGAACATGGATTTGGGTGGACTCTGGGAGTTGGTGATGGACACAACTGAGCAACTGGACTGATCTGAATGTATTGACTGTGTTTGATCAATTGTAACAAATATGTCATACTACTGTAAGGGGAAACTAGGTGAGGGGTAGGTATTCAGAAAAGCTTTGTACCAACTTTATGATAATTTTGCAGATATAAAATTGTTATACAGTTAAAAGTTTATTAAAATGTGCATTATAGAAACATTTTAAACAGGAAAAATTACTAAATATTTCATGATATGTTACCAATAATTTCTTAGGTGTGAGACCAATATCCAGAAAGCAGTTTAGGGGAAATTTGTATTAAAGTATTAAATCTACTCAGTTTGTTTCCATTACATTGTTTCCCCAATATTTTTTTTCTTCCCATATTAATGATTTTGCTTTAACTCTTTAAATTTGTTATTCAAGATTTGCTCCTTAGCTACTTTTTCCTTTTCTCACTCTACTCAGAAATCTAATTGACTTTTACAAATTAGTTGATAACCTCTAAATATTCATCACAAACACCTCTATATGGTGTTCCATATCCCATTTTTGAAATATTTATTGGCATCCCCTATTCATTCTTAAAACCATATTTATTCTTTTCCTCTAAACTGCTCCTACTCTGCTGAACAGCCAACCATGATCACATGGTAGATGGCTAGCGTCAGAAGAGATCTCATGGTAGTTCAACAGTTTCTGAGTAAAACTTTGGGACAAGTGGGAAAACATGAAATATAAAAATATAACTAAAGAAAAAATTTATCAACAACAATAAAGAAACTTTAGTAGGAAGATCAAAAAGATTTATTTTGTTCTAGGAAAGAAAAAGAAAGAAATCATGAAAGAGAAATTGATCTCCAAAAATAATTAAAAATAAAATTATAGTTCATGAAAAAAGTTCCTTAACTATAAGAACATTTAAAAAACACAAAGATATCAAAGATAGAACTTTCTCAAACTTAATGCTGAATTAAAAAATACCCCATGTGTTTAGCAAAATTAATGGAAGAGACTACAGACTTAGATCACTCTAGCAAAGAAAAATTTTAATTTTAAAGGACAAATCTTTGTTTTTGTTGTTACTATTCATGCTAAGTCCATGCAAAATGCTGCAGTCCATGGACTGCAGCATGCCACACTTCCTTTTGCTTCACTAGCTCCCAAGTTTGCTCAAACTCATGTACACTGAGTTGGTGATGCCATTCATCCATTTCATCCTCTATTGCCCCCTTCTCCTCCTACCCTCAATCTTTCCCAGCATTACGGTCTTTTCCAATGAAGCCAAAGGTCTTTTGGGTTCTTCATATCAGGCGGCCAAAGTATTGGATCTTCAACATCAATCCTTCCAATGAATATCAAGATTGATATCTTTTAGGATTGACTGGTTTGATCTCTTTGCTGTTCAAAGGACTCTCAAGAGTCTTATTCAGTACCACAGTTTGAAACCATCAGTTCTTCAGTGCTCAGCCTTCTTTATGGTCTAATTTTCTTATCCATACATGACTACTGGAAAAACCACAGCTCTGACTATATGGACCTTTCGTCAGCAAAGTAACGTCTCTGCTTTTTAGTATGCTGCCTAGGTTTGTCATAGCTTTTCTTTAGAGGAGCAAGTATCTTTTACCTGTGTGGCTGCAATCACCATCCTCAGTGATTCTGGAGCCCAAAAAGATAAAAAATATTACTGTTTTCACTGTTCCTCATCTATTTGCCATGAAATGATGGGACCTGGTGCCATGATTTACATTTTCTGAATGTTGAGTTTTAAGCCAGTTTTTTCACCTCCTCTTTTGCCCTCATCAAGAAGCCCCTTTGTACCTCTTCACTTTCTGCCATTAGGGTGATATCATCTGTGTATCTGAGGTTGTTATTTCTCCCCACAATCTTGATTCCAGCTTGTGAGTCATCCAGCCCCAGTATTTCGCATGATGTACTCTGCATATAAGTTAAATAAGCAGGGTGACACGATACAGCTGTGATGCATTCCTTTCCCAATTTGGAACCAGTCCATTGTTTCATGTCTGGTTCAAACTGTTGCTTCTTGATGTGCATACAGGTTTCTCAGGAGACACGTGAGGTGGCTTGATACTCTTATCTCTTTAACATTTTTTCTACAGTTTATTTTGATCCAAAATATCAAAGGTTTTAGTGTAGTCAATGAAGCAGGTGTTTTGTTTTTTTGTTTTTTTTTTTTTCTGGAGTTCTCTTCCTTTTTCTATGGTCCAATGGATGTTGGCAATTTGATCTATAGTTCCTCTGCCTTTTTTAAATCCAGGTAATGCAAAGAATGTTAACTTTCAGATGTACAAGCTGGATTTAGAAAAGGACAAGTCTTACCACTATCAGAATTAAAAAAATAAATGTGTGCATTTATCCAGATAGGAATAAAAATGGTCTGTCCACATTATTTCTTTAAAAATGAAAAATTAATAATATCTATGTATCCCTGGTGGCTCAGACAGTAACAAATCTGCCTGCCAATGCAAAAGACCTGGGTTAGAATCCTGGTTCAGAATATCCCCTGAAGAAGGGAATGACAATCCACTCCAGTATTTTGGAGAATTCCATGGACAGAGGAGACTGGCAGGCTATATAGTCTATGAGGTTGCAAAGAGTCAGACATGATTGAGCAACTTTCACTCACTCACTCACTCAGGATTAGAGTATAATAGTTTTTGAATGAAAGAATTTAGTTCCAACTATAGAGATATTATTAAAATGAAAATTTCTTCTTACTCTGCATTTCACTGTTTTCAGTTCTATAAGCCAGTAACATTCCTTATTGTTTAAATAGTGTAGAGTTTATTTTTCTTTACTATAACATAGCAAGTATTATAGGCTAACCAGATTTCATCTCATGCATAAAGGCAACAGAAAAACATCTTAAATGATCAAAAATTATGAGGTTTTATTATTCTTTATAAAACTACATAAGATATGCCAGCTGACTAACTGTTGGATCAAAATTCAATGTCCACCAATGGATGAATGGATAAAGAAACAGACATACAATACATAATGTAATATTAATCAGCCTTTAAAAAAGGAAATCTTGCCATTTGTGAAAATATATATGAATTTGGAGGACATTATTCTAAGTGAAATAAACCAGAAACAGAAAGACACATATTGTGTGACCTCATTTATATGTGGAATCTAAAAAAAGTCCAACTTAGTAAAACAGCGAGTAGAAGAGTGGTTTGCAGGGGCAGAGGAGGTAGGACAAATGGGAGATGCTGATCAAAGAGTACAAACTTTGAGCTGTAACATGAATAAACTCTAGATATCTAGTGTACAACATGGTAACTATTCTTAGTTTTACTTTATAACATATCTGAAGTTTTCTAGTGGAGTAAATCTTAAGTGTTCTCACCACACACACACACACACACACACACACAATTATGTGAAGAAATGGATATACTAATTAGCTTGACTGAGTGTGATAAACATTACATAAGGTATACTTACATCAAAACACCATGTTTTATACCTAAACATATATATAGTTTTAAACTTGTCAATCATACCTCAATAAAGCTGAAGAAACAAAAATAAGTTTAAAAAATAATTTAGTATAGAGGACTTTCTTACTCATGATGGACCCAAAACTGCATCTTGATTCAGAAATCTTCCTCAAGTTTTTGTACTGCATTTTCTTCTTTTTCCCCTATACTAAGAAATAGATATGTCATGCTGCATTCTTCATAACACAATGTTTGATGATGCCTTAAAGCAATAGTGATATGTTCTACTCCAATACTTGCTAATGATAATCATTTACAAATCTGTGATATTCTCTGGATGCATGGTGCTGGAGTGACTTTCAGGAGATACACCACATCCAAGGGCAAAGGAGAAACCCAGAAAGACAGTAAGAGGAGCAAAATGATGTTTAGAATCAAACTCCATACCTACCAGAGACGTTCAGAGGGCTCAAACAAACCTTGGGTGCAAAAGGACCCAGAGACCCAACAGAGACTGACAGAAATGTGTTTGAGTGCATCCTGCAGGATATGGGTCAGCAGTGGACTGCTGCAGGGGCAGAGGCTCTAGGTGTAGTAGACCTGGGTATGGCATAAGCCCTCTTGAAAGGTTAACCTCACCAAAGAGCCACCAAAACTTACACAGGATTGGGGAAACAGACTCTTGGAGGACACAAACAAATCCTTGTGTGCACCAGGACCCAGGAGTAAGGAGCAGTGACCCTACAAGAGACTGACCCAGACTTGCCCGTGAGTGTCCAGGAGACTCTGGCAGAAATGTGAGTTGGTTTGTCATATATAGCTTTTATATGTTGAGGTATGCTCCTTCTATTCCTGCTTTCTGGAGAGGTTTTTTTTTTTTTTTAATCATAAATGGATGTTTAATTTCATCAAAGGCTTTCTGTATCTATTGAGATAATCATATGGCTTTTATTTTTCAATTTGTTAATGTGGTGAATTACATTGATTGATTTGTGGATATTGAAGAATCCTTGCATCCCTGGGATAAAGCCCACTTGGTCGTGGTGTATGATCTTTTTAATGTGTTGTTGGATTCTGATTGCTAGAATTTTATTAAGGATTTTTGCATCTATGTTTATCAGTGATATTGGCCTGTAGTTTTCTTTTTTTGTGGCATCTTTGTCAGGGTTTGGTATTAGGGTGATGGTGGCCTCATAGAATGAGTTTGGAAGTTTACCTTCCTCTGCAATTTTCTGGAAGAGTTTGAGTAGGACAGGTATTAGCTCTTCTCAAAATTTTTGGTAGAATTCAGCTGTGAAGCCGTCTGGACTGGGCTTTTGTTTGCTGGACGATTTATGATTACAGTTTCAATTTCTGTGCTTGTGATGGGTCTGTTAAGATTTTCTATTTCTTCCTGGTTCAGTTTTGGAAAGTTGTACTTTTCGAAGAATTTGTCCATTTCTTCCACATTGTCCATTTTATTGGCATATAATTGCTGATAGTAGTCTCTTATGATCCTTTGTATTTCTGTGTTGTCTGTTGTACTCTCTCCATTTTCATTTCTAATTTTATTGATTTGATTTTTCTCCCTTTGTTTCTTGATGAGTCTGGCTAACAGTTTGTCAATTTTATTTATCCTTTCAAAGAACCAGCTTTTGGCTTTGTTGATTTTTGCTATGGTCTCTTTTGTTTCTTTTGCATTTATTTCTGCCCTAATTTTTAAGATTTCTTTCCTTCTACTAACCCTGGGGTTCTCCATTTCTTCCTTTTCTAGTTGCTTTAGGTGTAGAGTTAGGTTATCTATCTGACTTTTTTCTTATTTCTTGAGGTATGCCTGTATTGCTGTGAACTTTCCCCTAAGCACTGCTTTTATAGTGTCCCACAGGTTTGGGGGTGTTGTGTTTTCATTTTCATTCATTTCTATGCATATTTTGATTTATTTTTGATTTCTTCTGTGATTTGTTGGTCATTCAGAAGCGTGTTGTTCAGCCTCCATATGTTGGAATTTTTAATAGTTTTTCTCCTGTAATTGAGATCTAATCTTAATGCATTATGGTCAGAAAAGATGCTTGGAATGATTTCAATTTTTTTGAATTTATCAAGGCTAGATTTTTGGCCCAGGATGTGATCTATCCTGGAGAAGGTTCTGTGAACACTTGAGAAAAAGGTGAAATTCATTGTTTGGGGTGAAATGTCCTAGATATCAATTAGGTCTAACTGGTCTATTGTATCATTTAAAGTTTGTGTTTCTTTGCTAATTTTCTGTTTAGTTGATCTGTCCATAGGTGCGAGTGGGATATTAAAGTCTCCCACTATTATTGTGTTATTGTTAATTTCCCCTTTCATACTTTAGCATTTGTCTTACATATTGCAGTGCTCCTATGTTGGGTGCATATATATTTATAATTGCTATATCTTCTTCTTGGATTGACCCTTTGATCATTATGTAATGGCCTTCTTTGTCTCTTTTCACAGCCTTTGTTTTAAAGTCTATTTTATCTGATATGAGTATTGTTACTCCTGCTTTCTTTTGGTCTCTATTTGCATGGAATATCTTTTTCCAGCCCTTCACTTTCAGTCTATATGTGTCCCTTGATTTGAAGTGGGTCTATTGTAGACAACATATATAGGGGTCTTGTTTTTGTATCCATTCAGCCAGTCTTTGTCTTTTGGTTGGGGCATTCAACCCATTTATGTTTAGGGTAATTATTGATAAGTACGATCCCATTGCCATTTACTTTATTGTTTTGGGTTTGGGTTTATACACCCTTTTGTGTTTCCTGTCTAGAGAATATCCTTTAGCATTTGTTGGAGAGCTGGTTTGGTGGTGCTGAATTCTCTCAGCTTTTGCTTGTCTGTAACGCTTTTGATTTCTCCTTCATATTTGAATGAGATCCTTACTGGGTACAGTAATCTGGGCTGTAGGTTATTTTCTTTCATCACTTTAAGTATGTCTTGCCATTCCCTCCTGGCCTGAAGAGTTTCTATTGAAAGATCAGCTGTTATCCTTATGGGAATCCCCTTGTGTGTTATTTGTTGTTTTTCCCTTGCTGCTTTTAATATTTATTCTTTGTGTTTGATCTTTATTAATTTGATTAATATGTGTCTTGGGGTGTTTTGCCTTGGGTTTATCCTGTTTGGGACTCTGCACAGCAAACATTATCCTCAATGGTGAAAAATTGAAAGCATTTCCCCTAAAGTCAGGAACAAGACAAAGGAGCCCACTTTCACCACTACTATTCAACATAGTTCTAGAAGTTTTGGCCACAGCAATCAGAGCAGGAAAAGAAATAAAAGGAATCCAAATTGGAAAAGAAGAAGTAAAACTCTCACTGTTTGCAGATGACATGATCCTCTACATAGAAAACCCTAAAGACCCCACAAGAAAATTACTAGAGCTAATCAATGAATATAGTAAAGTTGCAGGATATAAAATCAACACACAGAAATCCCTTGCATTCCTATACACTAATAATGAGAAAGTAGAAAAAGAAATTAAGGAAGCAATTCTATTCACCGTTGCAACAAAAAGAATAAAATACTTAGGAATATATCTACCTAAGGAAACCGCTGCTGCTACTGCTGCTGCTAAGTCACTTCAGTCATGTCCGACTCTGTGTGACCCCATAGACGGCAGCCCACCAGGCTCCCCTGTCCCTGGGATTCTCCAGGCAAGAACACTGGAGTGGGTTGCCATTTCCTTCTCCAATGCATGAAAGTGAAAAATGAAAGTGAAGTCTCTTAGTCATGTCTGACTCTTAGCAATCCCATGGACTGCAGCCCACCAGGCTCCTCCGTCCATGGGACCTAAAGAAACTAAAGACCTATATATGGGAAACTATAAAACACTGATGAAAGAAATCAAAGAGGACACTAATAGATGGAGAAATATACTATGTTCATGGATCGGAAGAATCAGTATAGTGAAAATGAGTATACTATCCAAAGCAATCTATAGATTCAATGCAATCCCTATCAAGCTACCAGCGGTATTTTTCACAGAGCTAGAACAAATAATTTCACAATTTGTATGGAAATACAAAAAACCTCAAATAGCCAAAGCAATCTTGAGAAAGAAGAATGGAATTGTAGGAATCAACCTGCCAGACTTCAGGCTCCACTATAAAGCCACAGTCATCAAGACAGTATGGTACTGGCACAAAGACAGAAATATAGATCAAAGGAACAAGATAGAAAGCCCAGAGATAAATCCACACACCAATGGACACCTTATCTTCAACAATGGAGGCAAGAATATACAATGGAGAAAAGATAATCTCTTAACAAGTGGTGCTGGGAAAACTGGTCAACCACTTGTAAAAGAATGAAACTAGAACACTTTCTAACACCACACACAAAAATAGACTCAAAATGGATTAAAGATCTAAATGTAAGACCAGAAACTATAAACTCCTAGAGGAAAACACAGGCAAAACACTCTCCGACATAAATCACAGTAGGAACCTCTATGATTCACCTCTCAGAATACTGGAAAGAAAAGCAAAAATAAACAAATAGGATCTAATTAAAATTAAAAGCTTCTGCACAACAAAGGAAACTATAAGCAAGGTGAAAAGACAGACTTCTGAATGGGAGAAAATAATAGCAAATGAAGCAACTGACAAACAACTAATCTCAAAAATATACAAGCAACTCCTGCAGCTCAATTCCAGAAAAATAAATGACCCAATCAAAAAAGGGGCCAAAGAACTGAATAGATATTTCTCCAAAGAAGACATACGGATGGCTAACAAACACATGAAAAGATGCTCAGCATCACTCATTACCAGAGAAATGCAAATCAAGACCACAGTGAGGTACCATTTCACACCAGTCAGAATGGCTGAGGTCCAAAAGTCTAAAAGCAATAAATGCTGGAGAGGGTGTGGAGGAAACGGAACCCTCTTACACTGTTGGAGGGAATGCAAACTAGTACAGCCACTATGGAGAACAGTGTGGATATTCCTTTAAAAAGTGGAAATAGAACTGCCTTATGACCCAGCAATCCCACTGCTGGGCATACACACTGCGGAAACCAGAAAGAGACACGTGTACCCCAATGTTCATTGCAGCACTGTTTATAATAGCCAAGACATGGAACCAACTTAGATGTCCATCAGCAGATGAATGGATAAGAAAGCTGTGGTACATATACACAATAGAGTATTACTCAGCCATTAAAAAGAATACACTTGAATCAGTTCTAATGAAGTAGATGAAACTGGAGCCTATTATACAGAGTGAAGTAAGCCAGAGAGAAAAACATCAATACAGAAACTAAGATCTGGTCCCATCACTTCATGGCAAATAGATGGGGAAACAATGGAAACAGTGACAAGACTTTATTTTGGGGGCTCCAAAATCACTGCAGATGATGACTGTAGCCATGATATTAAAAGACACATGTTCCTTGGAAGAAAAATTATGACCAACATAGACAGGATATTAAAAAGCAGAGACATCACTTTGCCAACAAATGTCCATCTAGTCAAAGCTATTGTTTTTCCAGTAGTCATGTATGGATGTGAGAGTTGGACTATAAAGATAGCTGAGTGCTGAAGAATTGATGCTTTTGAACTGTGGTGTTGGAGGAGACTTTTGAGAATCCCTTGGACAGTAAGGAAATCCAACTAGTTTATTCTAAAGGCAATCAGTCCTGAATATTCATTGGAAGGACTGATGCTGAAGCTGAAACTCCAATACTTTGGTCATCTGATGTAAAGAACTGACTCATTGGAAAAGACCCTGTTCCTGGGAAAGATTGAAGGCAGGAGGAGAAGGGGACGACAGAGGATGAAAAGGTTGGATGGCATCACCAACTCGATGGACATGAGCTTGGGTAAGCTCTAGCAGTTGGTGATGGATAGTGAGACCTGGTGTGCTGCAGTTCATGAGGTTGCAAAGATTTGAACTTGACTGAGTGACTGAACTAAACTGAACTGATACTGTGTCAAAATTACAAAAAAGTTATTTCACTTATTTTTTTCTTTTTCCCAGGAAATAAATATGTAGAGCACCATGATGATCAGTGAGTTTTAATAAAAACTTTGTAGACATAGATATTTGTGAGAAAACCCCAAATTTCATCATTTAACATCAAGTTCCCATGAATGCATCTTTTAAGCACTTCAAGGTCAATCAGTAGAGAATAACCTTAAATAAAGTGCAACAGTTGATTACAAAATGCACTGAGTGCTAATTCTACTAAATTCGGTTCAAATAAATGGAAAAGCAAGGTTAAGCCCAAACAATCTACTGCCAGAGACTGTCTATACTGTCTCTAAGGAAACATTTATTGAGTGCTTATTTTCAATGGGTACCAACTCTCCTTTTTGTGATTTAGTTATTGTTTATCACTCCAATAACATCTCTTGTAAATTATCCACATTACACCATACATGCATGAAACTAAGTTCACTGTTATGTTTTCTCTCCTTAATCTGGGCCTTTGTGGTCATATCCTTCCATCTCACACTTTGCTTGACTGTCTTCTATTTGGAGACAGCATGGGTTTCCATTGTATCAGGAAGACTTCCTTAACTATTTTCTAACCAAAGTCTAGTTCAGCATTCTGTTAATGTCTTGCCATAGTACTAACATAGTTCTAAATCTACTACAATTTGCTTTCATCCATCCGGGGGCTAGCTTCTCTCTTTTCATTCTCAGTAAACCATACAGTGCTTGGCACTGAATAAACACTCCAAAATGTTCAGAATTACTTGATGTGAAAACTATTCAGTGGAATCAGTGGGTGTGTGTGCTCAGTCACTCAGTTATACCCAATTCTTTGTGACTCCATGGACTGTAGCTCTCCAGACTCCTCTGTCCATTGGGTTTTCCAGGAAAGAATACTGGAGTGGCTTGCCATTTCCTCCTCCAGGGAATATTCCCAACCCAGGGATCGAACCCAGGGGTCGAACATGCATCTCCAGTGTCTCCTGGATTGGCAGGTGGATTCTTTCCCACTGAGCCACCTAGGAAGCCACATTAACTGAAACACTTAATGCTGAATGAAGTAGAAATAAAATCTTGAATTACATTGAAAATATAAATGTTTAAGGTTAATTTAAAATAGCCAATTTAAGCCTATGGAATAAATACAAATTC
Organism: Ovis aries; assembly: GCF_016772045.2. Lineage (NCBI taxonomy): Eukaryota > Metazoa > Chordata > Mammalia > Artiodactyla > Bovidae > Ovis > Ovis aries. Next base: position 141,419,391 of record NC_056054.1, read on the forward strand.
ACATACATGAAGTTACTAGATTTTGGAAAGTAGCATTTTTGAGTCATTTCATACTCTCATTAAGAGATGAGAATAAAATAAATGAATAATTATCATTTTGTTTTTCTTATTTTGAACATTTGTTCTTTTATCATGGTTTAAGTATTTATTTGTCATCTAGTTTATTCCTGTTTGTGGGTTGAACTGTGCCCTCCACAAAGCTATGTTCAGGTCATAAACCCAGGTACCTGTGAATGTGAACTAATTTGGAAATTGAGTCATTACAGAAGTAGTTAAGATCAGCTCACACTGCATTAGGGTGGGTCCTTAATCTGGTATGACTAGTGACCTTCAAAGGAGGGGAGAAGAGACTTAACACAGACACACAGAGGGATGACAGCCAACTAAAGACTAAAATTCACAGGGTCAACATCATTGTATAATGCCGGTAGAGACTGGAGTGATGCCTCTACAAACTAAGGACCACCAAGGATTTCTGGCAACTACCAGAAGCTAATACAAAAACTTGTGACAGAGGATTCAGAGAGAAATGGCCTGCTGACACACTGATCTCAAACTTCCAACCTTCAGAACTATAAGGGGGAGGGAGATAGTAGGAGGAAGGTTTGAGAAGGAGGGGACGGGCACTATCTGTGGTTGATTCATGTTGATGTATGGTGGAGACCAATGCAATATTGTAAAGCAGTTTTCCTCCAATTAAAAATAAATAAATTAAAAAAATAAATTTCTCTCATTTAAAGCCACCCTGACTGTAGTATTTTGTTTGGACAGCCCTAGAAGGTTAATACCGGAGAAGGCAGTGGCACCCCACTCCAGTACTCTTGCCTGAAAAATCCCATGGACGGAGGAGCCTGGTGGGCTACAGTCCATGGGGTCGCTAAGAGTTGGACATGACTGAGCGACTTCACTTTCACAGTTCACTTTCATGCATTGGAGAAGGAAATGGCACCCCACTCCAGTGTTGTTGCCTGGCGAATCCCAGGGACAGGGGAGCCTGGTGGGCTGCCATCTATGAGGTCGCACAGAGTCAGACATGACTGAAGCAACTTAGCAGCAGCAGCAGCAGCAGCAGCAGCAGCAGCAGCAAAAGGTTAATACAAATTTCTTTTTCTTAATACAACCTTCCTCACTTTCTTTCTAAAGCTTCTGCTTTGGGCTCATGAAACTATAATTTCTTAAATGTTTACTGTTAGTACAACTTTTTTTGGCATCTAAAGCAAAGTAGTCATGGTAATAAAAGCTGAATTTGATACATATTCATACATATATATATCACAAGCATACATTCATATTAGATAACATATATGTATATATGTATTCTAATAGTAACTTTTTCATGGGAACTGGGAGAGATAAAATATATTGAAATGGAATGTGGCTCTCTCAGGAAAAAGGCATTGATGGCTGACAGACTTGCACTTTCATCTGGCCAGATCTCTCACCACAGTGTTTCCCACACCATGATGCAGATTGCATTTCAAATTTATAACCTTCTGAAGAAGCTTGAAATGCTCAACAGCGGGAATGAAAAGCCTGTTTCAGTTCTGATACATCTAGTCTACACTTCACAAGGCCCATGTGAAACATGACGTATGGAATGCTGACAAAGTTTTGGGGTTAAAAATCTCAAGTCTGCTAAAACCATAATTAATGTTACATTAGCCCAATGAGCAAAGGTTTAAACTATAATATATTTTAGGTTACAGGCAAAACCAGTGGGACATAAAACTCAACAGACACCTAGGTATAAACCCATAACCTTAAGCTGTCCTCTCAGAGTACGCGGTACCTCTAAATCTCACAAATAATATAACAGTGATTAGATGTAACCAGAGTAGATATCAAGAATGTGTACCACCACCAGGGACCTTCACCAGAGCACAAAGCATGCTGTTTGTCTTGGGAAACTTCTCACCTCTTGGTAAACTCTCCTAATCAGTCCTTGGGCATCCAGGGCCTTCATGCTGCCCTCTGGCTGCCCCACGCTCTCCTCACTCACTCAATCCCTGCATCCATTCCTCCTGGAACAGCAGCTCCATGCTTCAAAATCAAGCTCTCTTGTCAGTTCCACTTTTCATTCAAACTCCATTTTCCTCATGCTGGCTGATTTTGGCAGGCTCTAAGCAAAATCCTAATCTGATTAAATTAATTCAAAGTACATTGTAAATGGCTAATAGCCTCGATTTCTGAGAGACGCTGAGTTTTGACAATCTCATCTGTGGAATAAGTAAAGGAAACACACTGGACCGGAAACCTTCCGAGTGCCCTTTGTTTATACACAAATGTCTTCCATTGCTTGCCTGACTTCCACCCTTCCTTCCTTCCCTTTCTCTCTCCCTTTTTCCTGATTTCCCATCCTTTCATTCTTTCTTTCTCTTTCCTCCCTTCCTCTCGCTCTCTTTCTCCCTTTCCCATTACTGGCTCAGTAATGTGGCTCCATTTTTGTATGGTAACTTCCTACTAACTGACAGCCAAATAGCAGTTAGGGATTCCTTCGTGGCTCAGATAGTAAAGAATCTGCATGCAATGCAAAAGAACCGGGTTAGATCCCTGGGTCAGGAAGATCACCTGAGAAGGGAATGGCTACCCACTCCAATACATCATATCCAGTGCATGCCTGGAGAATTCCATGGACAGAGGAGCCTGGCAGGATACAGTTCATGGGGTCAAAAAGAGTCGGGTATGACTGGCTGAATGACCTTCTCACATAGGAGTTAACATTCAAGCAGTCACTGTCTTTCTCAAAGCAAATGCAACTTTCTCATTCATTAATGTTGGCAATGTCTGTACTCAGTATTGCCTTCTGTTTCAGTTCAGTTCAGTCGCTCAGTTGCGTCCGACTGTTTGTGACCCCATGGACTGCAGCACGCCAGCTTTCCCTGTCTATCTCCAACTCCCTGAGCTTGCTCAAACTCACATCTATTCAGTCGGTGATGCCATCCAACCATCCCATCCTCTGTCATCCCCTTCTCCTGCCTTCAATGTTTCCCAGCATCAGGGTCTTTTCCAATGAGTCAGCTTTCACATCAGGTGGTCAAAGTAAACCCTTCTGTTTATGACTTTTTAAAAAATCTATAGTTTAATTTTTTAAAATCTATAATTACACATATATATTCATGTTCCTTACATATACACACACACAAAAAATTATGTATGAATATTGATACTAGTTCAAGCTCAGCATCCATGGAAGGTATAGGAACAATAAGTAAAGTTTAGACCATGTTGAAAACTTCCCTTGCATGGAAAACAAATAATCTCTGATAATAATTTAGCTGAACCTGAAAGAAAACTGGTGAATGAGATTCTAGAAAGTAATGTCTCAAGAATCTAATCAGCAGTAGCAAAAAAAAAATGAGTCACCCTAATTGTTGTGAAATATGAAGGGAAAAATATAACATAGATTCTTACCCGAATAAAACTTTATATAATCTAAGAATATAGCACAAATGTAATCTTATTTGATTCATTTCTGTTGAAAAAAATAAATATTGCTAAACAGAATGCCACCAAATAATAGGCAATGCAAAACAAACTTCTGAAAAATTGCTCAATAAACATCATGCCTGAGTCTTTTAAGATATAAAAGTAATACTTTCTTGAGGTTAAAATATCTAGTAAAATAGAAGTTTGTAAAGCAGAAAATAAGATGGCTTTCTTTCCTTTCTCCATGTATATTGTCATCCTGATTATTTAATTTATATGTGGAGTACATCGTGTGAAATACTGGGCTGGATGAAGAACAAGCTGGAATCAAGACTGCAGGAGAAATATCAATAACCTCACATACACAGATAATACCACCCTTATGGCAGAAAGCAGAGAAGAACTAAAGAGCCTCTTGATGAAAGTGAAAGAAGAGAGTGAAAAAGTTGGTTTAAAACTCAACATTCAGAAAACTAAGATCACGGCATCTGGTCCCATCACTTCATGGCAAATAGATGGGGAAACAGTGGAAACAGTGAGAGGCATTTTTTTTGGCTCCAAAATCATTGTAGATGGTGATTGCAGTCATGAAATTAAAAGATGTTTACTCCTTGGAAGAAAAGTTATGACCAACCTAGACAGCATATTAAAAAACAAAGACATTAATTTGCCGACAAAGGTCCATCTAGTGAAACCTATGGTTTTTATAGTAGCCATTTATGAATGTGAGAGTTGGACTATAAAGAAAGCTGAGCACCAAAGAATTGATGCATTTGATCTGTGATGTTGGCGAAGACTCTTGAGAGCCCCTTGGACTGTAAGAAGATCAAACCAGTCCATCCAAAAGGAAATCAGTCCTGAATATTCTTTGGAAGGATTGATGCTGAAGCTGAAGCTCCAATACTTTGACTACCTGATGCAAAGCACTGACTTATAGGAAAAGACCATGATGCTGGAGACGATTGAAGGCAGGAGAAGGGGACAACAGAGGATGAAATGGTTTGACGGCATCATCAACTCGATGGACATGAGTTTGAGCAAGCTCAGGGAATTAGTGATGGATAGGGAAGCCTGGAGATCTGCAGTCCATGGGGTAGCAAAGAGACAGACACGACTGAGTGACTGAACTGAACTGAACTGATCATTCTGTTCCCCTAATATAGCTACTAGTCTGTGTGTGATTTGAAGACACTTTCACTGCATGAACAAATGTATCCTGACTTGTCTTATTTTTGTAAACCAAATGGACTAAAATTATATTTTGTATACATGTATATGTGCTAAAGTATGATTGATATAAGTGTTTATTTTTCTGTGAGAAGAGAGATTTTATCATACATATTTATGCTAAACTTGATTGATTTCTCTTTTCCCCCAAAATACATTATGGAAAATTCTTAAGTCAGAACATGCATAGTGCTATCATTTTTTAAAAAGTTTCCTAGTGTTGCACAGTATGATATCTCATAAGTCATTTACATATCCATATTTTTTTTTGTTTTTCAAGCTAGGTTTTCACACATTTATACATATATATATATTATTAGCTTAGGTATTTAGGTGTCTAAATTCTATATCATTACCACTTCTGTTTAATTTTCCTAGAAATTCAAGCTTAGAGCTATGTCTAGTATATTTAATCACCGGAATACTGTGTATTTTTCTCTATTATCTGGACGAAATAAGATACGAAGGACTTGAAAAAAATACTATATCCAATTACTTCTCAAACATTTCATGCTGTATATTTTGGTGGGTAAAAAAGAAGGTCTGAAGTCAAATGGCTGAGTTTAAAATACCCTGAAGACCATAGTTAAGTATGTAAAAGTTTAATAAACTCAAGTTTCCAGTTACTCTGGCCAAAAGTTTATGTCTAAGAAATATTAACTGACCATCTTAAAAGTAAATCCTAAATGTTGGGCTAGGTGGTTAGGCAAAGCATTCCTCCAAGGACTCTAAGGAAAACTCACTGACAGAGTCAGTGTGAGTGGGGTCATCCATGTAACAGCAGATATATTTTCATCCCATTCTGCTTATCCCTCTTGGCACTAAAGAGATCCCTGCTCACAGAAATTTTCCAGCTGGGCAGAGGAGACAAGCATCTGGCTGAGAAATAACACCGTAACTCAGAGCAACTTTTGGCTTTCTACATTGATCTTATCAAATTTCAACTTTTTCTTCTGGAAAATTGATTCATGAAGAGAATAAAAAATAATTGTGGTGCAATGACTAAAGCTAAAAGGCTTCAGATGTCATCTAGGTGGGAAGCACGTTTCACCATCAAATGGAGATGTGGGCTGGCATGGGAGGCCTTCCTGGGCTCATCAGAAACCAGGATAACCTCTCTCCTCCCTTTCATCAAAAAAAAAAAAAAATCAAAATATCTGTACTATACCTTTATAACTTGCATATTTAATGAAAAAGATAAAATCGGTTATCATTTGGTATAGATACAGGCTAGCTGAGAATCTCCTAACAAACAGAGTTCAGTGAAAATACAATTGGCTGCTAGAATACCAAAGATTAAATAACTTTAGGAGTGCAAATGGAAGTGTGACGCAGTATCCACATTACCAGGGGTAGATATTCTGTGCAGGAAGCAGAGCAAGTATTTTTCATAGTTTCCAACAAAAATGAAGAAAAATTGTGACCCGATCAGAATTGCTTTTCCTACTTACCACTGTGAACAAAAATAACAAAACAAACAGAACAGAACTCTGGAGGCAATAAGGATCAATATTCATATAACAGGGTTCAATACTGGAAGAATATGCAAAAAAAGATAGATGTCTTTTAAAAAATACACATTCAGTCATAGAATAATTAAGTCTATGTGAAGGTTTGTAAAGTGACTATAAAGCAAACTTCAGTGGCGTTTTATATTTTTTTATTTGCAAGAAAAACTACTTAAATTTGGTTCAGGACTTGGAGAATGACGAAAGGGAAAACACCAACAAAACTCTTTTGAATAGTTTTTATTTCTCTAAAAATATTTATAATTTAAAATGACTCATGAAGGTACAAACTTACAGCCAACACCACCTGGAATAGTAATAAAAATGTGTATATAAAATCTCTATACTTCCTTCAAATTCTTTAATCACATCTGTTCTAAATTAATAGAACCATGCTAGATAAAAACTTTTTGTGTCATCAAGATCCTTTAAAAATTGATAAAAACCTATTAATCATCTCCACAGGATAAAAGAATGTATATACAGTATACTGTGTATTATTTCAGAGGGATTGCTAATAATCTTATATAAAGCTTACTCTTTGATCCCAATTTAAGAAATTCTAGTCTAAAAGAATGACCCTAACTAAATAAAATGAGATCAACTGATAGTTTCTAGGAAACCATCCCAGGAAAAATCTAGTTCATGCCACTGTCACCATGAACATGAACACTGATTCATTGGGCATTGGGTGGGGTGGGATGGTGAGGACTGACAAGAGTACAGAGTGTCAGCACGTTTCTACTCATGGTCCAGAAATGGCTCTGGAACACTCTTGCTCTATCTTTCCTTTGTTCTTTCAAGCCCCTATAACTCATCCATTAAGAAGCCCCACAGAGTGTCTTCTGAATAGAATGAGAAAAGGCCCTTCATTCATTATAGAAAACACAACAAGAAAAGAGAATAACCCAAAACACTAGAGAGTCTATAAATTCAGTAAAACCAACTTGCTTTTTGCAAACTACTTTTTAAAAAGCCTTTTAAGCATCAGGATATATTTATTTAACTGCTGCATGTCAATGTTGAATAGTTTGAATAACAAGTATAATCATATTTTAAGAAATTGAAAAGCCTTTGCTCTTTTGTAAAGTAAGATCATGACCCTAAAAGTTATCTTATATAACTCCACAGTTACCAAAGCACAAATATGAGTGTCCCAATCTTACAAGCCATCTCGAATTCTCCCCAGTTAAAACTCAGAGTAAAAATCTCCTGTCATGTTTGATAGCCAAGTGTCTGTTACATCAAGTTTATCAAAACAAATGTAAAGGAGAAGACCGAGTTTGATTCAACTGTGGTCATATTTCAAAACTGATTGCAACAGTGACTACCACAAGTATACATTTATATGTATACAGCTTACAAATGATAACTACACAATGGAGCATAAGATTAGATGAGACTGAAATAGCTTATCTGCAAGTCACTTACCGTATTCTGTATTTCATTCTCTTCACTTTTCAGATCTCGACATCAAGAGTTTTCTTTCTCAAAAGCAGCCACAAACTCCTGAAAAGTAGTTTTATGTTATAAAAGATTATACTTATGCATATTCATACAAATATTTACCCAAACAATGATGTTTTTAAGAACTATTTTCAATATTTATTAAGAGGTCTGGAGACAATAAACAAATTAGTATACTATTTCTAAGAACACTAAATTGTTATCAAATGCTCTCAAGACATCAAAATGTTACAGATTTACCATTGAAAAGTGTTAAATTTGGATTTATTTTTTGGTCCCTAGGCTAACAGCTGGTGGTGGTGTTGTTTTATAAAGTACCCATTTGAGGCGCTAATAGGTCCTAATTAGATAAATTAAACAAACATAGCATCAAGTCTCAAAAGTGAAATGTCAGAACACATACCTTTTTGATCTGCAGATCACTAAGGGAATAAGAGTAAACTGCAAGTATGTGATTGTGTTTCCCACCTCAGTACACTGTGTTTGATAAAAAGAATGTTAATTTAGTAACTGCCCAAGATATTGCTCTGAGTGATTGAGATGTTTTCTAGGGAATTCTAGCTGCTTTCACTGTAATTTTCTATGTCCCTATTATGGACGAATGAATGAGTGAAAAAGAAATACTAATGCCTCCATGTTACAGTGTGACATTATCATACCTGAGAGGAGCATGCTGTTTGCATGGCCGGCTAAACAAAATTAAACAAAACAAATAACCAAAACTACAACAAGAAGCCAGGAGTAATTCATTTCCAGTCAGTTCAACAAATCTACACGTAAGTAAGGCCCTGGGCTACCTTATGAGGACCACAAATATCACCTGAAGGATTTATACTCCAATGAGGAAAAACTGACATGTCTAAAACTAATGATAAAACATAAAACAATAAAGTTAATTATAAACACAAGAATCTTAAATTATTGTTGAATTTATAAAGCAGGCAGCACTGATGTAGAGTTTGAACTGCACCTGAAAAAAAGTGTACAAACATCAAAGGAGCGAAGAACAACCATCTAGATAGAATAGTATAGATTAGGAGGCAGCAGACAACATGTGATGGGAGAACTTAATGAGTGGATTTAATCTCAGCCTAAGTTTAGTAGGAGGTTAGAAGACATAAGAAGTTCATGTTAAAAGGGAAATCAGTGACTTTTGTTTGAGAATGAATTGAGTTGGATGTATCTATGTGAAATTACAATCAGGACGGATATCCAGATTAAAGATTGTGTCACTTGCACAAAGGGAATAACTAAAGTTCTGGGGGCCTTTGAGACAGTCCGGAGAATATGCACCATATGATTAAAGAGTAAACCTATGGAATACCTCTGCGTAAATGCAAGTAAGAGGAAGAGAATAAGAAGAAGCATTCTGGGACATAGTGGGAGAGCCAAGAAAGAATGTATCTCAGATATTATGAGAAGGTAAACATTTCATGAAAGAAGAGAGTAGCCAACATTGTTAAAGGATGCACATGAACAGCAGACTTAGCTTTTAGAAAGTCATCTGCCATACTTAAAAGAGCAATTTCAGTGAAGTGGTACAGAGGGAAACCAGGCTAGAGTAAATTGGCCAGTGGAGGGATTGGTCAAAATGAGTGGAGGAGTTACCCACAAAGCAGGGTGGAAAAGTTTTCCAGAGTGTAGGGAACATTAGAAAAGAAGGAGGGACATGTATTACAAAAATATTTAGCCATATCAATTTAAAACAGCACATTTGAGGTGTGACTTTGATATTCATTGAAGAGGTACATCAATCAAGCCTAAAATTTTCCAACCAGGACAATGAATGGATCACTTCAAACAGTTACATTTCAATATCTTGACTTGTCTGATACTATCTACCTATTGATTACTAAGAAAGAAAATGCATAATGTGTACGACTTTAAAAAAACTTTCATATTGAACAAACATATAAGTGTTTCAAAGGAATTATACAGGAAAATTCACCTGCAAAGAAGAAAAATAAGACTTTTCTGCCTTTAAAAAAAAAAATCTCTAAAATATTCATTCTTATACCATGGAAAATAAGTCTATGATTCAGCAAAGCATTTGGAGAAACAAATGTTTTCCACTCAAATAATCCTCAGAAAAGACTATGAATATATTTCTCAAAGGATATAGTCACTGCTTACATATCAGACAACCTGAAATTCACATTCTGAAAAACCAGTGGTGCAGAATGTTTTAAGATCATGATGTTAATGGGCAAAGAAAGACTGAGGATATGTCAGATTGGAAGAGAGCAAGGTGATTTAAAGATCAGATCCTGAACCACGAAAAACAACCTGAGTGAAACAACTAAAGAAACATGACTAAGCCTATAGAGCATGTAACAGAATTGCTTCAGTGTTAATTTTCTAGTATTACTAATTGTATCCTGATTATGTCAGATGTTAACATTTGGGAAACTGGTAGGAAATTATAAGGAAATTCTGCAATATTTTTCAAGCATTTTTATAAGTCTGAAATTATTTAAAAGTAAAAAGTTAAAAAGAAAAGAATATTGGTTTTCGCTGCACCACACGGCTTATGGGATCTTATTCCCCAACCAGGGATTGAACCCAGGCCCTCGGCAGTGAAAAGTCTACAGTCCTAACCACTGGACTACCAGGGAATTCCCTAAGAAAAGAACAATTTCTAACCACTAAAAGAAATGAGTGAAGAACCACATCTGGAGGGAATAAAAAAACAAAATTTGACTACGTAGTTGTGTGTATCATATTACCTTTTCATTTTACTAAAAAATTTCAACCAGCTGTAAAAGGTCCAGAATTAAGTGACCTACTGAGTGAATTAAGAAAATATACAAAAAATGCTTGGGTCCTCAAGAAAGAAATGCCTGTTCACATGTGAAGCAACCTGTGTATTTCAGTAAAAGACTTATAAACAGAAACTCAGAAGGTGATTTTCAATCTGAGTTTTCATGTGACTTTCCTAATGTAAAAAAAAGATGATCAAGGCCAGTTTTGAGGTTGTCATGTCACCCAATTTTGAGTAACTACTCTGTGCAAGACATTGTTTTTCATAAGTAAAACATGCTCTCTGATTACTAAAAGTGCCTTATCAATGTTGGTTGACTATTACACATTTCTCAGTAACAGTATTTCATAGAATGTGTTATAACAAAGAGGCAAGCAAAATCCTTGGGACGAAGGAAGAAAGGAATCATTGGGATAACCTCATAGAGGCTTGGACAAACAATTTTCCATCAAGAAGAAAATGGGGAAAGGTAATAGGCAAGGAAGTTTGAAGACAGCAGAGAATTCTGATGAGTGGAGGCTGAGGCATAAAGGACAAAGGCATTATAGGGAAGAGAAAAAGCCTAAGCAAAGTCATGGGGAAGAAAATGCCCCAATCGCTTTGATTGTCTAATTCAAGTGAGAAGTGAAAGAGCTCCACAGCTGGAATTTCACTGAGTGACAGAATGTGAACAAGTAAATTTGGGCTTAAAGAGCCTTGGAGCTCCCAGAAAATTATGTGCTGCAAGTAAGTACTAATCCTTCTCACATGGAAGGTCAGTTCCATTAAGTATTGCTCAATACAATTCTGTCCCTAAACTCAGTGTATTTTCTTAGACTCCAAAATATGAAATATGTATTTTAGTTGCCCACTCCAAAGTGGTACTGTCAAATTCCAAAGATGTTGGATTTCTAAATATATTGAGTCTGTTGTTCTCAAAATGTGCTAAGTCACTTCAGTCATGGCTGACTCTTTGTGATGCTATGGACCTTAGCCCATCAGAATACTCTATCCATGGGATTCTCCAGGCAAGAATACTGGAGTGGGTTGTCATTTCCTTCTCCAGTGCATCTTCTGGAACCAAGGATCAAACCCGTGTCTCTTAGTCTCCTGCGTTAGCAGGCAGCTTCTTTACCACTAGCGCCACCTGAATAGTCAATTACTAATCACTGCTGATTTCTAAAAGATCAATAATTCAGAAGTGTCCAACAGGTTCCTGGGCCAGTACCAAGCTGGTCACTGAGTTTTACAAAACTGAAAACCTCTTTGTTAATCGGATATGGATTTTATTCCAGCAGCACCTAAAATGCTCAGGTATTTTAGTAGCATTTGTTCTGTGAGACATTAGTTCCAGAAAATGTTAATTGGTCTGATATGAAAAAAGCATTCCCTCAGCAAATAAATTTGGTAAACTTTGGATTAAGGAAGGTGAATCAGATTTCTTTGCTACAGGAGTTATCAGAAACTTGAAAATTCTAATGAAAAATATGGCATTTAAAAAGAGGGAAATAAGATGTGTCATTTCACAAATCCAATAGAAATCTAGAGTAGAAGTGTTCTACATTTGAAAACTGTACCGGAGGCATCTCTGCTTGGCCTAATTTCAAGCCTATGGTACATTAGACAGAATAACTTAATGATATGTCTATGAGAAAAGATGAGTTTTTTGCCAAATTAGTTTGATTTCTGATACTTGCAGTTTATTCTAATTTCAACTTTTAAGTTAATATCATTTATTGGAAATTTTCTTTCCTTGGGAAAATGTCTCTTCTTTTAAAACAGAAATCAGTGGGGGAAAATTATGAACCGACATCCTTTCTTCTTTGGTGGAAAGCTAATTTCTAAGGGGAACTCTGAGTTGTATTGATTTCATGGTTACATCATTTGAAATGGTCACTTCAATGATATGTTGATACTAAAATCAAAGAAAGACTGCGACAGAAATCGAGAGCATAAACCACTATATAAATTTCAAAGAAATTAAAATCTAAGAACTCTAGTAGCAGTTTGGAAATATTTATGTACTGTGAAGGGCTTCCCAGGGGGTGCTAGTGGTAAAGAGTCCACCTGCTAATGAAGGAGACACAAGAGACTTGGGTTCGATCCCTGGATTGGGAAGATCTCCTGGAGAAGGAAATGGCAACCCACTCCAGTAGGCTTGCCTGGAAAATTCCACAGAGAAGCCTGATGAGCTTTAGTCCATGGGGTTGCAAAGAACTGGACATGACTGAGCAACTGAGCAAGCATGCACATGCACTATGAAAATAAACAAACTTCATTCAAATTGGAGCCTGGAAGCCCTGAAAAGGGTGCTGCCATGCATATAACTCACTCCAGCCTGCAGATCCCAGCAGCAAGAAAGATTTCCTGACCCAGAACAGCAAACTGGCCCCTGCCTAAAGCCAATGAAGAACCACCACAGCCTCCTCAATGTACCCGTTTCTTCTACAAAAGCAAGCCCTTCTCCTCTGTTCTCCAGACCTGCCTATAGTTTACCAAACATTGCTTGTCCTGAAGTGCAGTTCTCTTCTTTCCCCCCATACACTCATTTTGCTGGTAAAAATAACAGTCAAATTTCTTTGAAGATCAATATTACCTCACGGACCCCTATGTTCTACTACAGGCAGTCATAACATGTTACATGCATAAAATATACGTATATAACATCAATACTTTGGTACTGGCTGCTGCCGCCAAGTCGCTTCAGTCGTGTCTGACTCTGTGCGACCCCACAGACGGCAGCCCACCAGGCTTCCCCGTCCCTGGGATTCTCCAGGCAAGAACACTGGAATGGGCTGCCATTTCTTTCTCCAATGTGTGAAAGTGAAGTCAGTCAGTCGTGTCTGACTCTTAGCAATCCCATGGACTGCAGCCTACTAGGCTTCTCCGTCCATGAGTTTTTCCAGGCAAGAGTACTGGAGTGAGGTGTCATTGCCTTTAGTAACTTCAAATATTTGGACCTTGAGAAGAGTCAAAATTTCTATACAGGTTCTGTAGCTTGAGAAGTGAAAGCATATGACTATCTGGCATTAGGTTCTGGATTAGCAGAAAGGATGTGTGCCTACTTAGTCACTCAGCCCTGTCTAACTCTTTGCTACCCCATGGACTATAAGTCACCAGGCTCCTCTGTCCATGGAATTCTCCAGGCAAAAATACTGGAGTGGGTTGCCATTTCCTTCTCCAGCAGAAAGGATGATACTTGATCAAAAACACTATGTCATTTCACAATATCAATTTATAGTCATCAGATTGTTTGAGAACAAAGTACTTTGTGGTTGCAGCAGGGTTTGAAATTAAACCTGTTTTTCATATCTGCCATTATATTTCTTCATCAGATGTACATTAATCAAGGGACTTTTTGTGCTTTAATTAGTCTACTTACATAATCATAATTATTTTTTATTTATAGTCACTTTAACAAAAAGTAAGATTACCTTTTCTCAAGTGGTTGATCAGGATTGTCAACCTATATAACCTTTGACACTATATACCCTTCAAAAAAGCATAATGTATATTTTAATATAATTTTTCCTTGGGAGAATTTACTAGTTTTTTTAAAAAGCAAACTTTTTCCTATAATCAGGTCCTCCCATACAAATTATAATTTACTTAATTGGGACAGCTTCCTCTATTTAGAAAGTTAAATGTTTTAGAAGTATCTGAATCTTGAGGCAAATGCTGTGTTTGATTCTTCTTGCTTCTAAGAAGAATGCATTTAATGTCACTCCAATTCTCTCCAGGTTGCTATTCCATGTTGTCTTTTATTTTGTTTTTCTCACCATTTTAGTTAATCTTCACTATCCAGGATACCAAACAAATGCATGAGCAATATTATTTCATAATAACTAGAAAAAGCTTTCAATAAAAGTTTGATCGTAGGGGTGTAGTAATACTTTATTTCAAAATCCTGAAATTCTTAGATAAATATTATTTAGAAAACTTCCCCAGTGGCTCACACAGTAAAGAATCCACCTTCAATGTGGAAGACATGAACTGCCAGCTCTCAGGAAAGTAACTGACATATGATAGTTGCTCAATAAATTAAACAAATGAAAGAGCTCCATCAAAAAAAAAAATCATCTTCTATGAACACAGATAAATCTGCCTGTGGGTGTACTTTGTCAAATAATGATCTTCTCAAAATCCTTTAACACTTCAACAACAATGATTAAATGCTGATGAGCAGATGATAGAATATTTGGAAATTTGTTGTTGTTGCTTAGTGGCTTATTCATGTCTGACTCTTTTGTGACCCCCATGGACTATAGCCCACCAGGCTCCTCTGTCCATGAGATTATCCAGTCAAGAACACTGGAGTGGATTGTTGGGCCCTCCTCCAGGGGCTCTTCCCAACCTACAAATTGAACCCACTTCTCTTGTGTCTCCTGCACTGGCAGGCACGTTCTTCACCACTAGAGCACCGAAAAATTGATGCTTCAAAAATGTGGTGTTGGAGAAGACTCTCGAGAGTCCCTTGGACTGCAAGGAGATCTAACCAGTCCATCCTAAAGGAAATTAGTCCTGAATATTCATTGGAAGGACTGATGCTGAAGCTGAAATTCCCATACTTTGGCCACCTGATTCGAAGAACTGACTCATTTGAAAAGACCCTCATCCTGGGAAAGATTGAAGGCACGAGGAGAAGGGGAAGACAGTGGATGAGATGGTAGGATGGCATCATCAACTCAATGGACATGAGTTTGACTAAATTCCAGGAGTTGATGATGGACAGGGAAGCCTGGAGTGCTGCAGTCTGTGGTGTTGAAAAGAGTCGGGCACCAATGAGCGACTGAATTGAACTGAGGGCCACCAGAGAAACCCAATTAGCTCTTTAGGATGACACTAAGGTAACAATCAAAAGAGATTAGCATAGTAAGCACTTACTCTATATTCATATGTCATTTAGAGTATCACAAAGAGATCTAATTTAAAAGTTGAAAGAAAAGTTACATCTATACAAAGGGTACACACCAATGACTATAAATGCACTGTCCTTTGAAGAAATTTTCAAAGACATTTAATTTTTTTTCATCTATCAACTGTCAAAAAGTTAAGGAACACGGCAGACAACATTATTAATATTTTCATGATACCATAATTTATTTCAGCAAGACTTCAGTGTCCAGCATTTTGAGTTTTTCTAATTTTTCATTATAATTTAGTGTTTAAAAATTGTAGGTAAGCTAAATTTATGTGTGATGATCATATTAAAAAACTCAGGTTTTTTAACAGAGAAATCAGATTAAAATAGTAAAACACTTATCAGTAGTAAAAATTCCATACCAAAGTGTAAAAGGGAAACCAATACAAAGGCTACTTTTTAATAATGGCTAATTTGAGAAGAGTTATGGTAACTTAGAGGCTTCCCAGTGGTACAGTCATAAGAATCTGCCTGACAGTTCAGAAGACAGGAGGGACATGGGTTGGATCTCTATGTTGGGAGATCCCTTGGAGCAGGAATTGCCAAGTCACCGCAATATTCTTCCCTGGGAAAATCCCATGGACAGAGGAGCCTAGTGATCTACAGTCCATAGGGCTGCAAAAATTAGAACAACTAAATTCATAAGTGCACACTCACATGCACACACTGCAAATTAAAATATATAAAACATCTTGAATGTTATTAAAGTATTAAGTGTCAAGTATTTAGACATTTTAAGATTTTAAGGTGCTAAGCATTTTAATCAGCATGTTTAAAATTTTCTCTTTTTAATTAAAGAATGCATTTTAAAGGTTACTACAGAATGAATAAAGCTATATTGTTTTATGGCATTTAAAAAAATTAATATACACACATATAATTTCACTTAATGCAAGTTTAATTTTATATCTTTAACATATTGCATTTGAGTCGACTTTCAACATGAAAAAAATTCAAGTCAAACAATCAAAATGTTAGACTAGTGAAGAAAGCTGCTGCTGCTAAGTGACTTCAGTCGTGTCCGATACTGTGCGACCCCATAGACTGCGGCAGCCCACCAGGCTCCTGTCTCTGGGATTCTCCAGGCAAGAACACTGGAGTGGGTTGCCATTTCCTTCTCTAATGCATGAAAGTGAAAAGCGAAAGTGAAGTCGCTCAGTCGTGTCCGACTCTTAGCGACCCCATGGACTGCAGCCTTCCAGGCTCCTGATCCATGGGACTTTCCAGGCAAGAGTGCTGGAGTGGGGTGCCATTGCCTTCTCCGAGTAAAGAAAGACTTACTGAAAAACAAAACAAATGAAAAAAAAATACAGAATAATTTCACAGAATTCCTTGGGATACTACTTGAAAAGTCAACAATTAAAACATAAAAAGAAAGGAAATAAAGGAGAAAAAAAGAAACATGAAGGGAAGGAAAATCAAAAGAGCAAAACACAGAAGGAAGGAAGAAGAAAACTTAAAATAAGTCTTTAAAGAAAGATGATCAGGTTACCCTCTCTCAAATCATATTCTAAGGTTTGCTCAAAATTTGGAATTCAAATTGATAAATTAGGATTAGGCTCATCAAGGAGTTTTCACAGTAGTGCTTAATTTATGCATCAGTGCATTTGAGTGTCTTCCATTTTAGGCTGGGACTTTCAGAACACCAGTAAGTCAGTACCTGGGATGTCTATAGTCTATAGTATAGTTTGCTGCTGCTACTGCTGCTAAGTCGCTTCAGTCATGTCCAACTCTGTGTGACCCCATAGACAGCAGCCCACCAGGCTCCGTCGTCCCTGGCATTCTCCAGGCAAGAACCCTGGAGTGGGTTGCCATTTCCTTCTCCAATGCATGAAAGTGAAAAGGGAAAGTGAAGTTGCTCAGTCATGTGTAACTCTTCACGACCCCATGGACTGCAGCCTACCAGGCTCCTTCGTCCATGGGGTTTTCCAGGCAAGAGTACTGGAGTGGGTTGCCGTTGCCTTCTCCGATAGTATAGTTTAAACATGTTTAAATATTAGAACCCTAAGGGCATTTTGATTTTCCACTTTGCGGGCAGACTCTTTACGGTCTGAGCCACAGGGGAAGCCCCCTTAAAAATCCCTAGAGTAATTGAAATTAAAATGAAATATGACACCTTAAGTGATGAGTAATCATACCGGAGACATACTATTTTGTCCACTAGAAGAATTTGTGAAGTTTAGTCTTCAAATAGAAAGAACATATAGCTACTTGAAATAATGATGTTTAACGCACTTGCTTTTGGAATGACATCACAATCATCATAAAACAGCTACCTTTTTTTTTTCCCTTTAATTCCAAAATATGCTTCTATCAATTAAATCTAAAATCTTTCTAATAATGGAAGGCATTCATTAAATAATGAGAAAAAAATAAGGAAATGAAAAAGATTACAATGCTTATCTCTGTGTAACTTTAATATGTGTGCATGTGTGATCAGTCAATTAGTTGTGTCTGAATCTCTGCTAACCCATGGACTGTAGACCACCAGATACATATTATTAAAAGTGCTTCCCAACCACAGGTTTTAGAATAGGCTTGATGTGTAAATACTGATAGTGAAAGCCACTCAGTTGTGTCTGACTCTCTGGGACACATACAGTCCATGGAATTCTCCAGGCCAAAATACTGTAGTGATTTGCCATCCCTTCTTCAGGGGATCTTCCCAATCCAGGGATTAAACCCAGGGATCAAATGTCTCAGACACTGCAGGCAGATTCTTTACCAGCTGAGCCACTAGGGAAACACATGTATAAATACTTAATGGTAAAACAGTACAGAACTTTGTAAGATTCTTATGGATAAATAATCATTTGGAAGCTACCTGTGTCATGAAGAGATGAGGGGGTCCTTTAGGAGAGAAAGGTGAAGTTAGAAGATAATGTCAAATTTTAGATCACATGTTTGCATTCCAGAAAGAAAAATAAATCTGCCCTAGATAAAATCTGTTCTAAGTAGAATACAATTTAGAAAAACTTGGGTACCAAAATCCCTGTTCTTGTCCTAATCAGAAAGATAGCATTTGTAATCTCACATTTTAAAAAATTTCAGTAAAAACCACCTTTGTGTGCACGCTCAGTCAAGTCTGACTCTTTGCAACCCATGGACTATAGCCTGCCAGGCTCCTCTGTCCATAGGATTTCCCAGGCAAGAATACTGGAGTGGGTTGCCATTTCCTCCTCCAGGGGATCTTCCTGAGCCAGGGACTAAAACTGAGTCTCCTTGTCTCCTCGCATTGGCAGGCGAATTCTTTACCACTGAGCCACCCGGGAAGCCCCCCAAATGATTTTTAGCTACATACTAAATATTTGTTGGAATACAGAGGAAATTGTTTTCTTCAGTGTATGCTGATCCATCTATTTTGTGGGGGGCAGAAAAGAAGTTCCTTAGAAAGCAAATTATCTATCCCTTGACATTTACTTTTATGATGGAAAAAAGGAGTCCTATACTTAAAATTTTGCATTTATTTAAAGTTTTACCAGCTATATATTTATTCACCTAGGCTAAACCTCCCCAAAAATCACTTACAATTTGCTTTTGCTTCAAACGCTCACCAGTTATCCATTTACAATGTGAACTATTTTATGATTTTTTAAAAAAACGATGTATAGTGTGATTGACAAATCTAGACAGTGTGTTGAAAAGCAGAGACATTACTCTGCTGACAAGGGTCCATATAATCAAGACTGTGGTCTTCCCAGTGGTTGCTTATGGTTGTGAGAGCTGGACCATAAAGAAGGCAGAATGCCAAAGAATTGGCACCTTTGAACTGTGGTGCCGAGAAGACTCATGAAAATCCCTTGGACAGAAGGAGATCAAACCAGTCAATCTTAAGGGAGATCCAACACTGGAAGGACTGAGGCTGAAGCTGAAGCTCCAGTATTTTGGTCATCTAATGAGCACAGCCAACTCATTGGAAAAGTCCCTGATGCTGGGAAAGATTGAGGGCAGAAGGAGAAGAGTGTATCAAAGGATGCAATGGCTGGGTGGCATTACTGAGGTAAGGAACATGAACTTGGGCAAACTGCAGGAGACAGTGATGGACAGGGAGGCCTGGCACGCTGCAGTCCATGGGGTCACAGAGAGTCAGACACAACAGGGTAACTGAGCAAGCAATAGTGTGA
This sequence comes from Ovis aries, assembly GCF_016772045.2. NCBI lineage: Eukaryota > Metazoa > Chordata > Mammalia > Artiodactyla > Bovidae > Ovis > Ovis aries. The sequence continues at coordinate 141,438,804 of NC_056054.1, forward strand.
TTTACAGTTCTGTGTTAGTTTCAAGTGCACAGCAAAGTGGTCAGTTACACATATATATTCTTTTTCAGATTCTTTTCCATTACAGGTTATTACAAGATACTGAATAGAGTTCCCTAAGTTATACAGTAGGTCCTTGTTGTTGATCTATTTTATGCACAGTTATGTGTATATGTTAATCCGAAACTCCTCATTTATTCTCCCCTCCCCTTTGGAAACCATATGCCTATCTTCTATGTTTGTAAGTCTATTTATATTTTGTAAATAAGTTCATTTGTACCACATTTTAGATTCCACATATAAGTAATATCAGACAGCATTTGTGTTACTCTGTTTAATTTATTGCATTTAGCATAATAATCTCTAGGGGCATCCATGTTGCTTCAAATGTCAATATTTTATGTAACATTCGATTATATACATATACCACTTCTTTATCTTTTCTTCCATTAATGGACAATTACTGTGCTTCCAAGTCTTGGCTATTGTAAATAGTGCTGTTATTTAAATCGGGGTACATATAACTTTCCATCTTTGAGCTTTCATGTTTTATGGCTATATTCCCAGCAGTGGGATAGTTGGATCATATGATAAATCTATTTTTATATTTTAAGGAACCTCCATACTGTTCTTCATACTGACTGTACCAATTTATATTCTCACCAATAATGTAGGAAGCTTCTCTTTTCTCTATATCCTCTCCAGGATTAATTATTTGTAGACTTCTTGGTGATGGCCCTTCTGACTAGAATGAGGTGATACCTCATTGCAGTTTTGATTTGATTTCTCTGATAAATAGTGAGTGACTTCCCCGGTGGCTTGGTGGTAAAGAATCACTTGCCAGGGCAAGAAATGCAGGATCAGTCCCTGGGTCAAGAAAGCTGCCTGGAGAGGGAACTGGAAACCCACTCCAGTATTCTTGATTGGGAAGACCCAAGGACAGAGAAGCCTAGCAAGCTACACTACATGGGGCTACACAAGTCAGACACAATGACTAAACAACCACAATAATTAGCAATGCTGAGCATCTTTTCATGTGCCCATTGGCCATCTATAAGTCTTCAGAAAAATGTCTAGTTAGGGCTTCTGCCCATTTTTTTATTGGGTTGCTTGTTTTTTGATATTGAATTGTATGAGCTGTTTGTATATTTTGGAAATTAAGCCCTTGTAGATTGCATTATTTGCAATATTTTCTCCTAGTCCATAAGTTGTCTTACAATGTGTACTTTTAAAATAAAATATTTAAGAAACATTTTATAGACTATTTTAATATAAATTAATGAAAATACCATCTATACCTTGTATATTTTTCAGATAACTGGAATCAAAACCCTTAGTGAAAGTATATCCCTGGAAATAAATATATTTAGTAAAGGTAAACTACCAATTTATCCTAAAAAGCACTATATGAACAAAGGATGAGTATACATAACTATTAGGGCTTCCCAGGTGGCACTAGTGGTAAAGAATCTGCCTGCCAATGCAGGAGAGGTAAGAGACACAAGTTCAATCCTCGGGTCAGGAAGATCCCTTGGAGGAGGGCATGGCAACCCACTCTCTGTTGCCTGGAGAATCCCATGGACAGAGGAGCCTGGAGGGTTATATTCCATAGTGTCACAAAGAGTTGGGCACAACTGAGGCAACTTAGCATGCACATACACATTACTACTAATAACTTTCTCCTAACCAAATGTTCTAAATTCTCTGTAGCCAAAGTCTTGATTCAGGGGAAAAAATTAAAAAGAGCCTTTCAAAATTTCTCCACTACTATACTGTTCAGCGGCATTATCCTAAAAACACTAAATTTTAATTTGCAATATATAAAAGGATTATTATACTGTGGAAGAATTCTCCATAATTAGAGAAAATGAGTATTTGGGGAAGAGGCTAACATTTGCAAACAATAAAACTGTGGATTTTCTCATGTTGAAACAACATCAAAGTAATGAGCCTCTTTGTCACGTGGGTGCCAAAGGTTCAAAAGTGTAAGTCCAAATGTCCTAATGAGACCACCTGGCATTTATTTCTTTTAATGTCTCTTGCTTAAGACATGGCAGCAGTCACGCATGGAGTATGCAATTCACTCCACTTTAAGAACTCCATATTGTAGCAATTGTTCCTTTTAAAGAGAAGTGTCTTTAGTTACAGAAATGGGCATGGTTTTAGAGTAGAAAAGATTAGCAACAAAGGATAGCCATGTCCTCTGAACTGACACTGATTTCAGCTTAGAAACTAGAGTTTCATTTTTAAACTAAAGGGCTCAGTGTTAAAGAATCTGCCTGCAAGTGCAGGAGATGAAGGAGAAGGGGGTTCGATCCCTGGGTCAGAAAGATCCCCTGAAGAAGGAAATGGCAACCTACGCCAGTATCCTTGCCCGGGAAATCCCATGGACAGAAGAGCCTGGCAGGCTACAGTGCTCAGGGTCACAAAGAGTCACACAGGACTGAGTGAGTGAGCACACACACAGCACACACAATTAATCAACAGTTATTCCCCCAAATTAGGATTGTTTAACAACAATAAAAATTCAGTTTTAAAGATGAAAACTTTAAAATATTATTTTTGATGCATCAAATTACTCAGCACAACACACTTAGAACACTTTACTAGGTATCGTTTGGTTTCTATATTATATTCTTAGGTATAAAATATTTACAACAGTGCCTGAATTGTATTAAGCCAGTATTTTTATTGCCATTTTTGACAGATAATATCTAATTGAGAGTATTTCAATAAAAATTCGGAGAGTAAAACTTATAGTCAGGTTAGATTTTTCAAGTTAAACTAGTTGAATACACATTTATATGGACATGAATATTCCACATGTAGAGGCTATTTATGCTCCAATTATTTCCTTAGTAATGGGGGAAGATTTTTCACTTAGATCACAGAGAAATTTTCCCTCTAATTTTCAAGGCAATTATGAAGTATGCCCTCTCATGTCTGTTATCACTTCTGCCTCATGGCTCCAACAGATGCTATAAAAAGTTAGTTAGTAGCTCTGAAAAAGAGACAGTCCTCTTTAAATTGCACATAAATGGATTTTTTCCAGTAGTTAGTAGGAATCAAAAACATCAAACAAAGTACAATGAATATGTTTTAAGCAACTGCACTCAGACTTTTCTGTAATTAATATATCAAATTCATCAACTTTTATGCAAGCAAATGGTCAGTTCATTGGAAACTGCCATAGGACAAGAACTAGCATTAGGCTTAGAAAGAGGACCATCTGGGAACACAGAAACCAGAAAATGAAACTAGGTTTCATATAGGTATATAGAAAATAATGCTGTGTGTATATGTATGTGTGTGTGTGTGTGTGTGTGTGTGTGTGTGTGTGTGTTAGCAGCTCCTGGCTAAATGTTTCATCAATATTCTAAATGGATGAATTAGTAGTAAAATTAGGTCTACACAGAGGATTGTTGTTGTTTAGTGGCTAAAGCATGTTCGACTCTTGGCAACTCCATGGACTGTAGCCTGCCAGGCTTCTCCGTCCATGGGATTTCCCAGGCAAGAATACTGGAGTAGGTCTCTATATTCTTCTTCAGGGGATCGTCCCGACCCAGGGATAGAACCCATGTCTTCTACACTGCAGGCAAGATTCTCTACCACCGATCCATCAGGGAAGACCACACAAAGGGTATGCAGTTTTAAATTAGTTTTAATTAAAGAAGGTTCATGTATGGTTTAATTTGACTATTTAGAAAACTTTAATGTCTTCCATTGTTTCTGTTTTTGTTTTTTTCCAACAATTTTTTTTCTTTTGCAGACAAATCCATCTCAATGACATTTTCTATACTGGGGCTCTGAGCATTTGGAAAAAGTAAAAAATAAATAGATAAATTCTTACAGATGCTGGCAGAACAAACAGGATTCCTGGGTAAGTACACCACATGTTCCACAAGAACTTCTAATTCAACAGTATTTCAACAAAAGTATGTCTTCATCAGACAGTATTACCAAGGATAGTTTTCATTAATAAAGTTGGGGGAATTAAAGTACACATTCTCTAGGATACGCATAAAATGAATCACCCTAAAAATAAATAGAAAACAAAAATACAAAGATAGAAGATATATACAGAACTATTAAAATCTCTGCAAGTGCTTTTCAATAATAAATTATTATTTTATAAGCTATTATCTTTTGTCTAATGGATAAAAGAAAATAGAAGAAGCCAAGAGAAATAATATATAATAGCTGAGAGAACAGTGATATTCTAGGAAAAGTATTTGAAATTAGTAATCAAGAATTGGAGGCAGAAGCAGAAACAGCTATTCTGAGCTGCATTCCTAAGAGCCTGATTAAACCAATACAGTATTGTAAAGTAAAATAAAGTAAAATTTAAAAAAGAAAAAAAAAAAGAAAATCTTGAATTTTGGCATCTAACGGAAGGAAAGTCTTCTTCTGGTGGTGCCCAGCTCCTCCTGCCACACATAGGAAGGATCAGCATAACGCCTTTCTGGAAAGAATTCTGCAACTTTTCCAAGCTAGTTAATAGCTCTTGCACAATATGTTCAAGAATTTGGGTCATATGTCTGGATTGTAATTATTTATTTCTCTTTCTCCTAAACCAGAATTTGAGCCTTCTCAGGGTTAGAGTAATATTTTAGTCATCTTGGTATTTCCCAAGCCTGACAACACTACCTAGAGTTATAATTATATTACCTATAATTATAATAACATTATTACCTTATAATACAGCCTCCACTAAAGTATTTCCTGTTGCTAACGCCACTAAGATCTGTGCATTTATTCAATATTTATTTCAGTATTTATGTTAGAATTATATGCTTTGTTTTCAGATTTACTGCAACCTTTTTAGGCTATATCTGAACTATAAAAAAGGGAGCACAGTCTGGTGTTTTGTGACATCCTGGCGGGGTGGAATGGGAGTGGTGTAGGAGGCTCAAGACAGAGGGGATATATATATAAAATTATGACTAATTCACATTGATATGCAGCAGAAACCAGCACAAAATTGTAAAGCAATTATCCTCCAATTTAAAAGAAAGCTTCTATGTAAAATTTTAAAATAAAAATGGGAAATACACTACATAATAAAAAAGGTCCTTTTAATTCCTGACCTCTTCCTAATAGGTGGAAGAACCCAGATTTTGCCTATAAAATTTATTTCATTTTTTAAGCCACACTTCTTGGCTTCATGTTATCCAGTCTCTCCATACTAAGTATTCACAGCCTAATGTATCCAGAAATTATTATATCCCTCTTTATTTTCACTTAGTCTTTTAAAGGTTCCAATTTATAGTTCTAAGTAATACTTTAGCACAAGTTAGACTGTGGGAGGGGAGGCTCAAATAGCTGTTCACCTAACAAAACTTAAACAAATATAAACTTGTGTATTTGCATTGTGGTGTGTGTGTGCTCACACATATGTATTTGTATATGCATTTTTGTGGATGTGCATATATATACACACCCATATATCTATCATGTATGTGCATATAACCACCACAAAGAATGCTAACTGCTACCCAGGTATTTCATATGAGCAAATGGTTTTCTTTCTCTGAAGTAAGGCGAGATAACCAGCGTGATAGAAACATAGTACTGTACACAGCTTTAGTTCACCACCTGGAAGGACATTTAAATCTAAAAGCAGGGTCACAAGAAGGGGAAATGGGATAATACAAAGGACTATTTTCCTGAAGAAGGTAACAGCATATAAAAAAAGCCAAAAGCATAAGCGGAATTTGATCTAGTGGGATTATTATTATTTTTTTTTAATTCCGTATCCTTGACTCATAGATGGAGGGGAAGGTGGAGGGAAAGTGGTGAGAGGTTGAGGAGGCCCCAGACTGTTGACGCTGGTCTGCTTCCGTCTTTTGGACACTGTGGCTTTCTCAGAGGTGGTGAAGGAGGAAACCCACTAAGGAGCAGGAATGGAAAGCAGTCAAGTCCCGCAAAGCCCGAGCTCCTCAGAGGTGGTGGTGGCAGGTCACCATCTGCGGGCCCCGCGGTTACAGCCTTGGGATGCCAATCTTGATCCACACCCAAGCTCAGAAAGCTGCTCTGGTGAAGGCTATGACAGGATGGTCGTGCAATGCAAACGGCAGCCTCCTGAGGTTTCGGCCATGAGCACCAAATAAAGAGGGGAAAGTTCTCTTGTCTGTTTACCAATTTTTTTTTTCTTAAAATAACCAGTTTCTTCATCCTCAGAACTAATGGCTTATGGCAGTTTTAAACCATGTATCCGTTTGAAATTCAGAGTTTAGTCTAAATGGCTAGGGGGCAACCCTATTTAGCAGCACAAATTATGTCTAAATATGGAAAAAGACAGGTAGTCAGTGTAGAAAATTATACTGAAAGATCATTTTTTTCTTCCCTTTGTGCTGACAGAACTGGTGCTTTGAAAGTGAGAATGAGCTGAACAGTTATCAGGGAAAGTTTGTTCCAGGAGAAGAAAAAGAAGACAGGGCACCTGAAAGCTCTTTAGAGCAGAGGAACAGCCTCATCTTCACTCTGCTCAGTTCTATTCTGAGCTGTTTGCTAGTTCATATTTCATAGATGCTCCAATAAACTAAATGTTAAAAAATGTGAATATAATCCCTGATGCTGGTTTTGTGACATTCAGCGATATAGTATAGGTGGCTCCTAGATTTCCACAGCTAGTATTTGTTATCAGAAGAATATGGGATAAGCTGTCTGAAGTCCCTAGGATCCCCTTTGTCTCATCTATAAAATGTGGATGGTAATGACTCCAACCACTCATGTCTCTTAGAAGACTTTGATGGGAATCTGCAAATGTAAAGATGAAAATGTGGTACAGTGGATAGATGCTGTTATTTGGAAGGGAGAGTTTTATTTGAAATTTTTAACGAATCATGAGCTTAACTCCAAAACAGTTATATGGACTTAGAAAAGGAGAAAAGTGGAAGATAATTTAGATTGTAGTATTAAATAGAAATAGCTTGCAACCAAGAGGAGAGCATGGCAACTCACTCCAGTATTCTTGCCTGGAGAATCCCATGGGCAGAAGAGTCCATAGTCCATGGTGTTGCAAAGAGTCAAGCATGACTGAAGACACTTAGCACACATGCAACATGCAGCCAAAGATAGGAATGATTTAGTCATGTCTGGTATAGCGTCAACTGTTGCTGATAAAACTGTCAAGAAGGCGAATGTGACATAATATGAGGTTCAAGCCTTACGCTACTTCAAAAATTGAAGACACAAGTTCTCAGACCTCAGTTTAATCTGATGTGATGTTTTCACAGAAAGGGGTTAAAATATAACTGCTTTGGTTGCCTGGAATATGGAATCATCACAACTGACAAAGAAGTAGGAGGAATAGTTAGGATACCTGTTGAAATCTGAGGCTGGGGCTTAAGGAAGATGCTTGTTCTTTCAGTTACAAATGAGGCAGAACACCAAACAAAGGACAGAGGACCAAATATCAGAGCTAAGAGGGGAGTCTACTTCTAGAGAAGGACCAGAATGCCAATTACTATCTCAGAAGTACCCCTCAGGCTTATGACACAATCATCTGGCCCACAAAACACAGATACATCTCCAATGAGACCTCATACTATGTGTGGCAGTAAAATTATCAGCTAGATGGAAAAGTCCCTTGATGCACACTGAATATAGGCTAAGACATTTTCCAGGTAGAAAGAAACTTTCTCCCACTGTCCTGGTTTATCACAGCAGTTGCTCTTTCCCACTCATTTAATCAGATGAGCAGCCCCTCTACAACAGCTCTAGAGGGGCTCTGCCTAAGGGCCATTTCCCCTAAACACATCCTTCTCTCCACTGCCAAAACCTAAGGAAACATAGTGCTAGTTACCTCTTGGCAGCTGGGATGGCCCTGGAACAGGAACCTATGAGACAGCAGGAAAGGGTCCCTTGGTCTTTGGGGAATACCGACTATCAGTGACATTTTAAGTGCAGAAGTCTATGTTTATTCCCCACTCTCCACTTTTGCGGCCACTGCATTTTTTAATTTTTAAATTCATTCGCAAAAGGTTTATAAAGCATCTATTCTGTGTCAGGCTACATAATAAATGATGACGGACTGTCTCCATCTTCATGTTCATCACAGTCATTTGCTTTACAGAACTAAAAGACTGGTGAAATGGTCAAGATGCCAGGGTTTACAAATAGCCACCCTGCAGACTCCATTAGCTCCATGCAGACTGTATAAACATTTCTATCTCAGGCATTTCTAGGAGAGAGTCTGGTTAAAGGGAAAGACACATGCTTCTAGAGCTTCTAAGGCATGCCCACGATCACACAGTCTTGAATAGAAAAGCTGACCAGATCGGTCCCAGATGCGGCACTATCATCTAGTTCTTTTACGTTCTGCAGAGATGACCCACTGGAAAAGACCCTGATGCTGGGAAAGATTGAAGGCAGGAGGAGAGGGGACAACAGAGGATGAGCTGGTTGGATGACATCACCAACTCAAAGGTCATGACTTTGAGCAAGCGCCAGAAGATAGTGAAAGAGAGGGAAGCCTTGTGTGCTGCAGTTCATAGGATCACAGATTTGGACACACCTGAGTGACTGAACAACACTAGTGATCTTCAAATGTTTGCTTCGTTTAACTTGAATAATAGAAATCTTTGCTTAAATTATATATTATTAGAAATCCCAATCGGAGAAGGCAATGGCACCCCACTCCAGTCCTCTTGCCTGGCAAATCCCATGGGCAGAGGAGCCTGGTAGGCAAGCAGTCCATGGGGTCACTAGGAGTCAGACACGACTGAGCGACTTCACTTTCACTTCTCACTTTCATGCATTGGAGAGGGAAATGGCAATACACTCCAGTGTTCTTGCCTGGAGAATCCCAGGGATGGGGGAGCCTGGTGGGCTGCCATCTCTGGGGTTGCACAGAGTCAGACACGACTGAAGCGACTTAGCAGTAGCAGCAGCAGAAATCCCAATATAAAAATGAATAAAAACAAAAGTGTTCCGTTAGAATCAGACCCAGAGTGGGCTAGCCATGTGAACACCATATCACTTAGTGGCAAAGTATTCAGGTTCAGCACTAATTTTCATAAAAATGTCAAACTGGAAGAATAGAAAACTCAAAGTATGTTCTTACTTCTTGCCAGAGGCTGAATATTTATCCAACCTACCCCATCCTCATTTATATGTTGAAGCCCTACTAGCGTTTGGTGTGGGGCTTCTGTGAGATAATTAGGTTTAACAAAGGTTCTAAGCATGTAGCCCTTGAGGATGTGATTAGTGTATAAGAAGAGGAAGAACCTGCCCTCCCTACCTTATGAGGACACAGGAGAAAGGTACAAGTCTGACTCTCTGTGACCTCATGGACTGTAACCTGCCAGTCTCCTCCATCCATGAGATTTCCCAGGCAAGAATCCTGGAGTGTGTTGCCATTTCCTCCTCCAGGGGGTCTTCCCAACCCAGGGATTGAACCTGCATTTCTTGCATCTCTTGCATTGACAGGTAGGCTCTTTACCACTCAGCCACATGGGAGGAAACAAGGAAGGTACCTGCCTGAAATAGTAAAAGGGCCTCATCAGACACTAAGTCTTCCAGCACCTTGATCTTGGACTTCTCAGCCTCCAGAACCATGAGAAATAGAAGCCCCCAGTCTTTGTTTTGATTTTGTTACAGCAGCTCAAACTGACTAAGGCAGTGGCAATGTGTTTGCACTTAGTGACATGAAGCATTGAAGAAAGCGAGGGTCACGTGAAACAGAAGAAAGAAGAGACATTCACTTCATGCTATTAAAGCTGGCACAATCACTTTTTCTCTAAAGTAAATCTTTACAAAGGAATTTTTAATCTTTTCAAAGACATTCCAGCCTTCGCATTCTGATCATCACATATCTACAACTATGGTGTTAATGGAGCAAAGAAATTCAGGAGCCCAAATTAATTTTAAAATGATAACTGTATACCCTTGGGAGGAAAAATAAACAAGGGCCCAAATAATAAACTGATGAAACACAGCAAATCCAGACAACAAAAGGTTTTTTTTTTCTTTTTTCTTTTAATCTTCAGTTAAAATGAGAGTTTAAAGGAAAGATTTTATATAACTTGTGTTTTTATTTGTTTTAAGCTTAAGAGATTTTTTTGATATTTAATTAATCTGTTTAGCTCTTTTGCAGGAGAATTTAAATTAAGTGTTAGAATAAATTGTTGATTGTATAAATTTATATTGGACACTGCTTGTTAGAGGACATACAGATGTTCATTGTCAAGAAATTCCTTTGCACATAATAAATATATCCAAAAGCTCTTTGGTTTTGTAATAGTGCATTTTATACTGTCACTTTTTTCTCCCCTAAATGAAACTGAAGAATGTTTTAAGTCTTTTCTTACTCTATATTCCACAGGTGTTCCAATAAAATTTTAAGAATTGCAAATATAAACATTTAATGCTGGCTTTTAAATATATGTTTACATGGTGTGGGTGGTCCCTAACAATTTTCCATGACCAATACTTACTATCAGAAGACCTGTTTTTTATCTCCCTAAAGATTTTTTTAAAGCCAAGATACTTTATTTTGACAGGTATGCCCGAAACAGTGTAATATCCCTATATATCTTTTATAAATGAGCTGCTCATTGGTATTATTACAGAAAGAGTGCCTAGTATATAATAAAATTCAAAATCACCCAATAAAGCAGCTTTGAAACTATGGCTGTAACTTTTATTGAAGAATTTTAGATGGGAAATGGAACTGTTTAAAAAAAATTATTTTATGTTGGCCTAAAAATTGGGGAATTCAGTTTAAGAATATTATCCTCTAGGTCTTAACTCTAAATTAATTGTGATATGGGGGATGTCACTACATCCTTGGATCTTTTCTTTTATAATCTTATAAAAGAAAAGAACTGGACCATATTGCATCCAGGAACATCCTTCCATTAGGCTTACAAAAAGGCCATATAAAGGATCCAACCCATAAGTTGGGCTCTAAAGAACTAGAAGGATTTTGACGTGTCAAGGATGATTTTTCTCCTGATTTCTATCATGTTGATTTCCAATTCATCTCTACTTTTCAAAGAATACCACTTGTTAGAATACAATCCCAAATCACATCACCAAGCAAAAGAGCATTTTGTAGTTGATCTCTACCATTTCAGTGTTTCTAGCTTAAAGAAACATTTTGCAGCAAGTAAACTCAGCTGCTCACTGTATCCCAAACACACATCCATCCCTATGGTATCATGGACCATCTTATCATCCTAGCATCTTTCATTGGAATGTACCTCTCCCTTCTTTCAAATTTCATTTGTTTTTCAAGTGCTAACTCACATATATATTCCTCTATAAAATTTTCTTAAATGTCTATCTTCTACTTAACATCTCTTGATGGTTTCTGTTGCATTTGAGATACAATTTTGTCTCTGCAACATGATACACAAAGTTTTTTGTGACATGGCTCCTGTCTCTGTTGCTGCTGCTGCTGCTGCTGCTGCTGCTGCTGCTGCTGCTGCATCGCTTCAGTTGTGTCCGACTCTGTGCGACCCCATAGACAGCAGCCCACTAGGCTCCCCTGTCCCTGGGATTCTCCAGGCAAGAACACTGGAGTGGGTTGCCATTTCCTTCTCCAATGCATGAAAGTGAAAAGTGAAAAGTGAAGTCGCTCAGTCGTGTCCGACTCTTAGCGACCCCATGGACTACAGCCTACCAGGCTCCTCCATCCATGGGATTTTCCAGGCAACAGTATTGGAGTGGGGTGCCATTGCCTGTCTCTAGTCTCCTCTATTAATGTATTTTAACAGATAGCAAACAATTTATAGTGTACCAAGCAGTAAGTCAAAATGATGAATCAGATGGTCAAGATCTCTGTCATCATGGAACTTGGTTCTAGTGGAAAAGATAGATGATAATAAGCAAGTAATACATTGAGAAGATAATTCCAGACAGTGATATGAAGGAAACAAAGCAGGAGAGTATATTTTGAATTGAGGAGAGAGAGGTGGGTCAAAGAAAATGTCTGTGAGAAAAGGATAAAAAAGATCTTCTTTCAACAGAGTCTAAAAGATAAGATGTTAGACAAGTAAGAATCCAAGGGCAAAGCAATGCAAGAGGAAAAAGCCAGTGTCAGCAGTAGGACTGAGGTAGGTGAGACGTGTGATTGCAGATGACTACAGAGAAATGTTAACAAAGAATCAGACACAATTGAGTGACTAACACTTTCACTTTGGGGCTTTCCAGGTGGCACAGCAGTGAAGAATCAGCCTGCCAATGCAGGAGATGCAAGAGTTGCAGGTTCCATCCCTGGGTCGGAAACATCCTCTAGAGGAGGAAATGACAATCCAGTCCAATATTCTTGCCTGGATAATCCCATGGACAGAAGAGCCTGGAGAGCTACAGTCCATGAGGTCACAAAGAGTTGGACATGACTGAGCAACGGAATGAGTACGCTGAACCACAGAAATAGGCAGGGCCAGGTCAAGCCAGGTCTTATCCACTGGACTATGTGGAATTTGGATTTTCTTCTCAGTGTATTAGGAAGTTACAGAGTGGTTTAAGTGAGGAAATCATGCTCTGTCTTATATTTTTAGATGATTGTTTTGGCTGCTGTGGAGAGAATGGATTTTAGTGTTATAAAAAAGGAAGATGGGAGGATAAGTCATTTCAGTAGTGAATTCATCTCACGTTTAAGCATCTGTCAGCAATGCGGGAAACCTGGGTTCAACTCCTGGGTCAGGAAGTTCCCCTGAAGAACACACTTCAGTATTCTTGCCTGGAGAATCCCATGGAAGAGGAGCCTGGCGGGCTACAGTTCATGGGACCACCAAGAGTCAGACATGACTTAGCATTATCTTTCTTTCTTTTTTCTTCTATCTTCTCTTCTGCCTGGATGAAACTTGCAGAGTGGCTTTTCTACTAATGGAGGAGTTGGAAATGGAATTCTGTTTCATGAATAAAGACAATATTTTGGGTTAGTGGTGTTTCAGCGATGTGAAAGTCAAAGGAGATGAATGTTTTTAAAATGTAGTAATTTCAGCTGTGTTAAATGCAGCATTCATTAATTCATTTCATTTATGCATCCACAAAATATTGGTTGAAAGTGAATATGTATCAGACAGTGCTAATTTCTGGGACTAGAGAGGTGACAAAAATTAGAGCTAAATAATGCTAAGAGTAGCTGAGATACATAGGACATTTACTAAGTGGTAAGCTATTCCCACACTTGTTACACATATAAATTTTATAGTTTTCCTCACAATGGCTTTTATGAATTGTATATTATAATTTGCCATTTTATAAATGTAGCAACTAAAACAAAGAGGTTAGAAATTTCACCACGGTCATTCAGCTATGACAAGGAAATAAAGGGTTTTGAACCTAGGGAGTCTAGCTCCAGAGGCTACACTGTGTTCTCATCCGTTTATCAAGCATCTTTAGAAAATAAAGCAGATACAGTCCTTATTTTCATGGAACCTACCATCTGGACATTAAGAAAGGTAATATTTAAGATTATAAAGAGACACGGTAATAGCCAATGGTCATGGGTTTTGAGAGGGTAAATTTTGTGGTAACCTGAAATATTGACATCTCCATAATAACTTCAGTGAGGTAAAAAAACAAAAAAAAAATAAGTACATAAGAGCAATGGATTTGAAAATTTTTTAAGAAATTGGCTAGTTAAAAGAATATCTTATCAAGCTAGTATATATAGGCTGGAAAAACAACAAAGTCCTACTATATAGAATAAGAAACTATATCAGTATCCTATAATTAAGCCATAATGGGAAAGAATATAAAAAAAGATGGAGAGATACATATATATGAGTCACTTTGCTGTAGAGCAGCAACTTTGCTGTATTGCAGAAATCAATACGACATTGTAAATCAGTTATACTTCAATACAACTTTTTTAAAAAATCATAATGTAGGAGTAAGAATTGGAAAAAAAAACTGTCATTAAGAGTGGAAGGCTCTGAATATGTTTATAGATAGAGCAAATGTGTCAGCTAATAATACCTGCAGGTTGGGATGATCTAATTACAAGGTAAAGGAATTCTGTTTAGTACAGGAAAGAAAATTTTGTCTAGGTTTTGAAGAAAAGAGAAAGGAGATGATAAGAAATAAAATGAGGTAAAAATTGAGGACAGAATAAGTAATTCATATTACTTAGTCATATTAATAACATTTTCTTATGGAACATAAAACCATATATGTCATAACAAGATCACTCCACGGTATTGAAGCTCCACATAGGTACAACATTATTTGTTCTTTGCTGAAACAATACTGCAAGATAAATATCAAAACTATATTTTATAATTTGACATGTTACATAGAAATATCATACTTATGCTAACAACTTTGTATATTAATATAGAACACACCATCCCATATGTTCCACTACTCTTGTTTTCTTATTACATTGTCTTTGTAAAACATTGCAACTGAATAATAACACTTTCAGACATTCTCAGAGTCAGTCTGGTTGAGATGCCTAATAATGTCAATCAATACCAGGCCCAAAATATATGATTTAGCAATGGCAATTTAAAAGGGATTATTATAGCATAGAAGCACACTTGTAGTCACTCAGGACTTGGGGTAACCTACTATTGCCCCATGTAGCTAATATCACCTATATCTGAATATATCTACATAGCTCAATGCTAACTGTGAAGCCACGAATGAACGAGTGAATAAACAAACAAACAAGGACTCAGAGAAGAGATTGAAAGAGAGAGAGAGAGAGAGAGAATGCTACCATAACTCCTCCATAAACCACTGTAATTGGTGAAATGTGCACCAATGTGTCTGCACGCTCATTACTCCCCTGGGATTGGGTGTTACGCATCATCGTCAAGAACAGGTGTTGGCGTCACTTACAGCTCATTCATCATCAGGCTGTAGCAGTGTTAACATATGCTGCTTCAGTGCTAATTGTGTTTGTTTTTACAATCAACGTTGATCTGCCCTTTATCACGCCAAAGAGATAAATGTTAGCTGAGGAAAAACAAACCAGGAGCATCATGTCTATATAGTTACCTAAATTCTCACTCTCCTTCCCCTGTTCCCCCAGGCAAAGTCTCATGCCTAAAACCTGTAGAGTCCCAAAGATTTCAAATCCAAGATTCAAAAGTAAAATATAGAAGAGACATTTTTCAAGATGTATACTTGACATGAACGTACTGGAGAATGCCCGGTTAAATACTTAAATTTTGATATTGATTAAATGTCACTGATTCAACTATGGATCCCTGAATCAGTGGCTTCTATTTAACAATGACTTTAGAGATTAAGATTTAGAGATGATTGGATTTGAATCATGGACAGCCATCCTTGCTATTCAATTGTTACAATGTAAGATCAGAATAAAATGTTTAGTATTTTAGCAAAATCAGGAAGCATATAATCAGATATATACAGCAATATTCATTGATTAGGTTTTGATTTAACATAAAGATTCAGTTTCCTGCTGCAGAATAGCTGTGCTTTTCATTAAATGTATCACTTGACTTTAGCTTAACAAATGAGAATCTGTTAATTAAGTAGTTCATTCACTTCTAATTTGCAATTTACATACCAACTGTTAGTTCTTAAATAGATTTCCTAGAATATTTAGAGAAAGTTCTTTGCTTAAATGTCTATCTTATTTTTTTTCTTATGATGACAAAAGTTTTGCTAAGTCAAAGTAAATTTCAATGAAAATTCACTGCAAATACGATCATTCTTAAATTAGGGTATAAATAATTGAGGCTGTACACTAAGTAATTTTAGCAGCTAGATAATTTGTTATTGTTGATTCTTTGGTTGTGGTGTGGATGTATGTGCTATGACTAGGCCTTAGTTATGGTTGCATCATCTTTCTCATTTAGCTTTTTGCCATGTCTTTCTCATTGTGCTATTTTTTCCTTCAGGTTATGGCTTAGATTCCACTCTTTGTGGCTTTTCCACTTGACTTTCAGGTCTCTGATTGTAGCCAATTTAGTATCTTGTTACTCTTTTTGCCTTTTCTGTGTTCTGGTATAATTTGTTCCTGAGATAGATAAATGTTTACTTGATGAACTTCTAGTGTGAACTTTCCCATTTCTGTTAAATTTTTCCCAATGATTTCCTTCTTTTATAGTTTAAATTAGAATCTTCTCTCTTAAATATAACTTTTTATTTCATTTAACTCTACTCAAGGTCTTGAATATTGTAGCTATATCCACAAGATTTTATGGAAATTCAAATTATCCTTCATTTTCAACCAAGTAATCTGCACATTTTTTAAGTAGAGTATTTGTTATTGCCACTTAATATAAAGAGACAAATTTTACTGTAAGGTTGAACTGTCAGGCTGTGGAAATTAGGCATACACAATTTGGGATCAGATTCAGTTCAGGTCAGTTCAGTCGCTCAGTCATGTCCAACTCTTTATGACCCCATTAATTGCAGCATGCCAGGCCTCCCTGTCTATCACCAACTCCAAGAGCCTACCCAAACTCATGTCCATTGAATTGGTGATTGCCATCCAACCGTCTCATCCTCTGTTGTCCCCTTCTCCTCCTGCCCTCAATCTCTCCCAGCATCAGGGCCTTTTCAAATGAGTCAGCTCTTCTCATCAGGTGGCCAAAGTATTGGAATTTCAGCTTCAACATCAGTCCTTCCAATGAACACCCAAGACTGATCTCCTTTAGGATGGACTAGTTGGATCTCCTTGCAGTCCAAGGGACTCTATGGCTTTAGTGGATTCCTTATTTGGGAAAGACTAATTGTTTACTTAGGGCTTCCCAAGTGGTCAGTGGTAAAGAATTTGCCTGACAAGCAGCACACTGAAGTTCAATCCCTGGGTCAGTAAGAGCTTGGAGAAGGAAATGACAATTCACTCCAATATTCTTGCCTGGGAAAATCCCATGGACAGAGAACCCTGGAGGGCTATAGTCCATGGAGTCTCAAAGAGTCGGACATGACTGAAACAACAAACAAATTGGCTACTTATGATTGACTGTTTTGAGGTTTTGATTTCCTAACCTTGAGGCATTTCAGGCTTAGGTTTGGGTTTACTTATCTAGGCTTTAAAGCCACCTCAGTCTAATGATTTCCTTGTTTAAATAATCTAACAAGAGTTGTGTATCCTTAGCCATAACACTTAATCTCCCTGTTTCCTAGTTTCCTCATCTGTAGATGATGGTGACGCTATTACCTAAAATAGGGTTGTTGTGAAAATAAAGTTAGCTATCTAAAGAGTCTGTGGGGTCACAGGGAGTTGGACACATCTAAGTGACTGAACTGATCTGAAGAGTACCTGGAATATTATGTTTATTAATGAAAGTGTTTACTGAGCTTTGAATTTTCTGATTTATCACAAATATTATTTTGTACTTTTATTTCTAGGATGGAAACCTTTATGTAACTTGTGTGTTTGTGTCTGTGTGTGTGTGGCATATGTTAATCACAAAGCCTTGAAAGTTACCATTTAGGAATCCAAAAAGCTCTTCAGATCCAAAATGTTCCAGGTGGAGGTCTCTGTCCATAACCTACTATTTCACCTCAATTATACCTGCATGGCTTTTACCTGTAGTTGCAGAGATCTGAGTATTTAATAACCCTCAGTGCTGTCTGAAAAGATCACTTATGCTAACAGAGATGAAAAGTATGAAATAGTGGGTAGCAGACCCAATAAATCATGCCTGTGGCCCCCTAACAGTCCTTCATAGGACTCAGTAGGTGATTTTCAGCATCCAGAAGAGAAAATTGCCAATCAGTAGCAAAGGAGACAGGAAGAGGTGAATAATGGTATTTTGATTAGAACACATTCAATCCCTGTTCCCAACAAAAATTCAGGCTAATGGGGTTATATGTAACTCTTATTCAACCATTTTTCCCTGTGAAATTTTAAATTTTAGAACTTATGAACACATATAATAGTTCTTTATACAAATTCTAAAATACTGCTATAATGTGTAGCCACCAAATTGCCTGTGGCATGACTATGCCCAAATTCAATCTGACCATGAACTTTCTGTTTTATTCTGTTTCTGATTACTATTACAAGAAGCAAGTTGTATTTAGACAGAATGAAAAAATACGGTGTGCCACTAAGTTGAGAGTGAGGCATTCTCTCCCAAAGATCTTTGAAATAAATTAAATTCCCTGCCTTTAGGAAGCTCAATGCAAATCACATTACATGACAATAACACTGCCTCCTTCACTTCATGGGTACTACAGAAAGAATAACTGAAAAATAATTTTAGCTCTTGGATGATTTTCCCCTGCTATTAATACTTTGCTAATACATTTACCATCTCAAAACAAGAGCATGGAACCAGGACCAGTTTGCATCATCTAGAGTAATACATACTCAGTAAATATTTATTGATTCAGTGAGTGAGAGAACAAAAGCATGTGGGTGCTCAGAAAAATCCCAGAGGTCACTGATTTCTTACTGAAAACCAGGTGTTGCCATAGTAATATGTACTATTGTGTTCCACATTTTACTTTTGTATTTGATTTTCTTGCTGCATTTAGATTCTGCTTCATGA
Source organism: Ovis aries (assembly GCF_016772045.2). Taxonomy (NCBI): domain Eukaryota; kingdom Metazoa; phylum Chordata; class Mammalia; order Artiodactyla; family Bovidae; genus Ovis; species Ovis aries. The sequence goes on from NC_056054.1 coordinate 141,457,241, forward strand.
ACCCTGATTCATATTTTTACAGTATTATAATATTAACAAAGACTGTGAATATAGTGTATAGGTTTTGGATTATTAGAAGTAGTCTAGTATAAAAATGTTCATTTGTGGTTAAAAATATGTCAGTTTTTATATATAGAATGGATAAACAACAAGGCCCTGCTGTACAGCACAGAGAACTATATTTAAGTTTTATCATATTTAACTATATTTAGAACTATGATAAAACATGACAAAGAATATAAAAAGAATGCATATATATGTATAACTGAATTACTTTGCTGCACTATAGAAATTAACACATCATTGTAAATCAACTATACTTCAAAAAACATGCAAAAATTAAAAAATAAAATGTTCATTTGTACATTTGAAATTTGTGAACTGATTCAATCAGAGTTAACTGAAGTTTTACTCGATAAAATTTTTGGAAGCTTGCTCAGACCTTTTATCTAATGTGCTATTATTACTTTGCCTCTAGTTTCTCCCTGAAACTGTCCATATTTCATAATAAGTTAGAGAAGAAGGTCTGAGTAATCAGAGAGTGATAAAGCATCTTAGTGGAAAGCAGGATTTGACAAAAACAGAGTCGCTTGTCACTTCAGTGTTTTCCATTCAAAAAAATTGACATCATTGACAAATCTCAAATCATTGTCCTAAAAATAGCTATAACTTATTTCTCATTTTTATTTTCTTCTTTTTAGATAGATATAAAATAGTTTATAATATACAGGTTTTTGTTTTATCTGAGCTTTCCTTTTCTTTTACAGATGTTTTATATTATTTTTAGGATCTGTATGCTTCTGCATACACTTTTGCATGCTTCCCCTTTGGCTCATCATCACAGCTTTATGCAAAGAGCCAATCTGTTCAATGTACATCACAGGAAATAGATGTGAAAAATACTGACTTAGTTTAAAATCTACACTATCTTTGACTTTTACTGCAAATCTCTACAAATAAGGTAGCACAGTTTTTCCAAACATAGGAGAAAGGGAAAGAGGGATAATTTTTCAAATTTATAGAATGTATTATATATACATTAATGTTTTATTAAATATGGTAATGTGTAATGTCATATTTCACCAAGGCAAGGTGAACATGATTAAAAAGGAGATATTTGTTTTTTGTTTTTTGTTTTTTTAAAGATAAGGGGATGACATTTTCTGAGAACTTTCTAGACTCATTTTTTAATTATTATGAATTCTGTATGAGTAGCACACACAGACTCCCAAATCTCTACTGACTAATACCACAGACGATGCCTTCTAACTACCATGGGAACACCAAGGTGTTATGGAAAGAAAGTAAGTATGTACAAAGTTAATCAATATGCTACTTTCTTACATAAGGCTCCCCTGGTGGCTCAGTGCTAAAGACCCACCTGCTAATACAGGAGACTCACGTTTGGTCTCTGGGTCAAAAAGATCCCCTGGAGGAGGAAATGGAAACCCACTGCAGCATTCTTGCCGGGAAATCCCAGAGGAACCTACTGGGCTACAGTCCATGAGGTCACAAAAGAGTCAGACACCACTTAGCCACTAAACAACAACTATGTCCATCTCTGGTTGAAGCGGAAGCGCCAATACTTTGGCCACCTGATGCAAAGAGCCAACTTATTGGAAAAGACCCTGATACTGGGAAATATTGAGGGCAGGGGGAGAAGGGGTCAACAGAGGATCAGCTGGTTAGATGAATCACCGACTCAATGGACATGAGTTTGAGCAAACTCTGGGATATGGTGAAGGACAGGAAAGCTTCGCATGCTGCAGTCCATGGGGTCGCAAACAGACATGATTGAGCGACTGAACAACAACAATTATGCCACACACAATGCTGTATATGGTTTGGTTTGGAGACAGAAGTTTAACACAAAAGAGAATCACAGAAAGCTTGTGTAGAAGGAAAAATAAAGATTGATTTAGAAAGAAAAATAGCAAGATTTCAAAAAGATAAGATGGAGAAAATAAATAGGTAAGCAAAATAACACAGCTTTTGTAAACTCATGATCTTAACAGTCTGTGTTTTCATCCTGTTTTCTCTTAAATTCAGAGGCAAAAATTTACCTTTCTATACCTTATTATCAACCTATTAAATAGCAGAAAAGGAAAAAGGAATACTGTTTTCTTAAAAAAAGAAAGAAAGAAACTCTCTATATAGTATTCTTGAAACTGCTGAAACTGAGAGGTCTATAAATATCTTAGAAGAGGCAGTTTTCCTTGTAAATATCCAAATCAATTTGAGTTGTCATTAATTAAATTGCTTGCAAATGTTTTCATTTAGTCTCAACATGGGATATATTTACTGATGAACACTTTATTGCTATCTATTGTTGTTTTCACTGTCTTTGTCTCAATAAAATGAAAAATGCAATTTATTAAAGTAAAACTTTGCAGTCAGAAAAAGCCATCTTGGTCTCAGTGAGTGGGACATCATTTGACTTAAATGTGCGAGAAAATAGAGGTCAGATGGACAATCTCTGGATATTATACACTGCAAGAAAAAATAAGAGGGAGAGCGACAGGGCAAAGAAGGAATGTGGAGGGAAAAATAAAGCAAAAACTGTTCTTCAAACAGCCATGTTCGTCAGGTCCTGATTTCCTATTACATGTTTGTAATACTTGGAAATCTTTACAAAATCAAGTTGAAATTCTTACTACTTTTTTTTCCTCCTCTTTTTATTGGAATATTATCGCTTCACAATGCTGTGTTACTTTCTGCTGTACAACAAAGTGAATCAGCTATATGGACACATGTATATCCCCTCTCTCTTTGATCTCCCTAGAAAAAATGGTACACATGAACCTATTTCCAGGGCAGAAACAGAGATACAGATTTTGAGAACAGACAGGTGGACATGGTGGGAAAGGGGAGGGTAGAGTGAAATCCTTACTACTTTGATCTGTAGCCTCTGAAATATTCAAAGTTACTGCAAAGGAAGAGTCCATGTTGCATGATAAAGAAACCATTTAAAGAACGACTTTTTATAAAATATGCCTAAGAATTTAAGTTGTATTAGAACACACATGAAATCTAGAGATTTGTAGTTAATAGTGTTAAAACAATTTTTACATCTCTACGTTAACTACAAAATTATCTCATTTCCCCAAACGTTAATGGATGTGTTAAATACAAAAGTAGAAATATTAACTTAAAACTTGGAAAATCCTACTGTACATTTAGGAACTAGCTCAAATGTTATCTTTCTCACTGATTCCTTAATTCTAGTATTCTTGCAGTTTAAAATTTTTTTATGGTAAATTGTAAGTTTTATTTTCTTCTGCTGCCATTTCATCATAATGTCTCTGAAACTAAAAATCACGCTGTCTTTGTTGCTGCTAATCTCTTTTCCCAAAGCTTTTGTTTGGATAGGATGGAAGAACCAAACCAAAATTAATCTCAAGAAAAGAGAATTAAAACCAAAACCCAGGGTAGAGCCAAAAATAACATAGGCAGGTCCTCCTGCACTCAATCTTCCTTAAGTGTTCTGCCAGTGCACTCTCAATGTGTATATTCAATCACTATCAAGGGACTGTAAATTATGTGACACATTTTGAGTGGTCTAATGTCCACCAGGGAAATGAAAGAGATGCTGCAGTGATTTCCATTTGCTCACTGACTTTGAACTCCAACTACCAATGGATCTCACTTGACTGAATTTTCTCCTTGAAAGACTTGAATTCATATGTCATAAATAAAAACGATCTTATCTACAAGCATATAAAAAGTTTTATATGGCTTTTCAGTTTGGTGAAGGAGAGTTTCACTATATTCCTAATACTTTAGTTATGACCAGTTAATGGTTTTACAACTCTTGTCTTTTTCTGTGTAAGGCTTGCAAAGGGTTTTCCAGCAATCTTTCTGCATGAGGAGTACATTCAGGGCTTTTGGGAATTGTATTGTGGAAAGCCTTGAAGTGGAGGGAGGTAAAGAAGCTGCCAATCAGGCCCCAGGGTTTTGTTCATTCTAAAGATAATGTAAAAGGCAACCATCAGCCTTGCTAATGAGGCTGCCTGATTTGTTTTTTAGAAAACTATTAGGACCCAGTTGTTTGATTGCTTCTTCCATCCAGAGACCACAGGGAACATTTCTGCGGCTACCAGTTCCTACAAAACATTACTCTGGTTCAAAATGTGACAATCCATGAGTCATAAGTCCATACACTTCCGGGACATACAAGATTTGAGTCTCTAGATTTAACACAAATAGTGAACACTATTTTATGTGTATATTCAATGTTTGCCTTGAGCTAAATTAAAAGCTTTTGTGGAAGACATTCTAAATTCTTTATTTTACATGCCAATATCTTTTTCAACAAAATCACAGTTTCCCAAAATGATTATAAAAGAATTGAGATGAGGTTGAATGATTGTGGAATTTGACACTGTTATTTTATAATTGAGAATATGTGGAGTCACAAGTTGATTTACTCAAAGTTTCATGTTATATTCATGTATGTTACATTTCAATACCAGATTTACTCTGATTAATAAGTAACTGCTAGCATCCTATCCACTAATCTATGTATCATCAACTCTAAGAGTGGTCAAGAACACTTGAAAAGTATGTCAAACTATTATTATTAATAAATTATCTGTACCTGAAAATCATGATGCGATCTGAATGAATTTCTTTCTCAAAGTATTCACCTAAAACAAATTGCCACAGTGATCAAGATTAAGAGTTCAATTAAAAATAATCAATCTGAGTAAGTAATTAACACATTTTTATTGACAGTAAAGCACAAGGTCTTCCCATGTGGCTCAGCTGGTAAAGAATCTGCCTGCAATGCAGGAGATCTGGGTTTGATCCCTGGGTTGGGAAGATACCCTGGAGAAGGGAAATGCTACCTACTCCAGTATTCTGGCCTGGAGAATTCCATGGACTGTATAGTCCATAGGGTCATAAAGAGTCAGACATGACTGAGCGACTTTTAGTTTCAAAGCAAAAGCTGATTTTATAAACAATTTAAAAGTTTTTAATTTTAAAATAATCATGTTTTATATTGAACACATAGCATCACAGTCATTAACTATATTATCCATGATAAAACTATTCTTTAATCTATTGTTATTTTGTCACTAAGTCATGTCCAACTCATTGTGACCCTGTGTACTAAAGCCAGACTCTCCTGTCCTTCACTATCTCCCAGAGTCTGCTCACATTCATGTCCATTAAGTCGGTGATGCTATCTGATCATCTCATATCCTCATACTTTGCTGCCCCCTTCTCCATTTGCCTTCAATCTTTCCCACCATCAGCCTTTTCCAATGAGTTGGTTTTTTGCATCACGTGACCAACAGAGCATATTGATAAAGAGGCAATTATCTTCCAGAATCAATTTTCTTATGCTCTTATAAATAGATAGGGATCCTCAATTTGCTTCAGATACTCTTTCAGAGGGTAACAGGACTGTGGAAAAATTATATTTCTATATTAATATACTCTGGCATTTTAATTCACTTGGGGAATAAAACAGGTCCTTTAGTTTTCTGATATTGTGTTGGCATAGTCACTCCTCAATTTTAGCTTTTTTTCCAATGATGGTCATCCAATTTCTTTACTAGTAAAGAAGAAACAAAACTCTTAAACATAAAGACTTATTTTCGTGAAAATGTGAAGTTCTCATTTAAGAAGAAGCAGTTGATAATTCTTTATGTATGCAAATCTCTTTACTTAAATTTTGCTTGAATCTCTTTAAATCTAAACTTTATTATTTTTAGCCTTCATTAAAATGATAGCTCTATACATCATAATACATGGGTTTAAAGTGAGCCTTATACTATAAATGCCTTCTTCTATATGACTCACTATAAGAATGATACATCTTGAACTGTCATAATTGTAGAATTAAGAATGTAAACTACAATTTATAAAATAATATTAAACTGGTATGCTAGTTACTTATGTATCAAATATTTTGAACTTATATTTTAAACCATCATTTTAAATAGTTTAATTTTCTTTGAAATTGAATATTGACAAAAAAATTCTGAAACCTACAAAATAATAAATACTTTTAAAATCTAAATATTTCCCACATTCAAAATTTCATTTGTGAATTGAAATCAAATTTAACTCCAAAGCAGACATTTAGATTCTAGAAAACATAGACTTTTAAAATGTATTATTTTGGAGTCTAGACCTATTTCTTAGTTTAGAGGAGGTTTATACTAGAAAATATGAAAAAAAAAGATTATTCAAACCATCCTAACTAATGGATTCAAAATTTCAGAACAGACCAGTATGTATGGTGAAATGAATCTTTCAAACATGAATATTTTATAAAATGATGGCAGAGTAGATGATTGGAAATTATCAAATATATTTAGAACTCTGATGTAAAATATATCACAATAACATGTCCTGCAACATTAATCACATCATTAATTGACTGGATATTGGGTTCCTTCCAATATTCTAACTGACACTGTTCCTGTTTTCTTCATTTATTTCAGCCACCTGAGAATTCTTGCTCAAATCCCAGAGTTTGTGTCTAAGATTAGACTCAATCCAGACTTGAATGTTCCTATTTTCACCTTTCATTTATGGTGTTGTATTATTAACTTCCTAAATTTACTCTTTTTACATAAAGATGTGTTAACATATAGTGGTTTAAGAAAACCTAGGGGAAGAAACCTCAACTTAGGCTTATGCCCAGCAATCCTCTCCCACCTCCAGAATGATGGCAACATTATTGCCCTCAAAGTACTCATTCATGCAAACATTAATATCATAAATTCTCATCTTTCTGTGAGACTTTGAGTGGCCACTTACATTACCTGGGGTTACAGAAAGGCAAAGAACTATTCATCCATCAGGCTCAACAGAAAAAAGGAGAGAATGTTGATCCAGCACCTTTCCTTTATTTAAGGAAACCTGTGACATCTTTAAATTACCAAGCTGTTCTTCCAAGACTCCTTAGAATCCACGACCTAATATCTGGTGTCAATAGGATAGAAAAATAATATACTCTTCATTGTAATCTCTTTACAAACTTTCCCCTTTCTTATACTAATCACAGGAACATACTTAACACTGGGACTCAAGGGACTGCTTGGTCTTTTGTTTCCTTAAAATCTAGGTCCTACAAAAGGCTGTGTACACTTTAGTAACCTAGCCTTTTGCCTAGCTTAAAGATGATTCCATTGCTAGTGATTACCTTTACATGACAAAGTGATAAGTGGAGCAGCACTGATGTATTTTAGACAATGAATTTTTACAAAATTATTAGGGCGTGACCTGCTGGTTTTAGAAAAGGCAGAGGAACCAGAGATCAAATTGCCAACATCCTCTGGATCATTGAAACAGAAAGAGAGTTCCAGAAAAACATCTATTTCCGCTTTATTGACTATACTAAAGCCTTTGACTGTGTGGATCACAATAAACTATGGAAAATTCTGAAAGAGGTGAGAATACCAGGCCACCTGCCCTGCCTCTTGAGAAATCTGTATGCAGGTCAGGAAGCAACAGTTAGAACTGGACATGGAACAACAGATTGGTTCTAAATAGGAAAAGGAGTATATCAAGGCTGTATATTGTCACCTTGCTTATTTAACTTATATGTAGAGTACATCATGAGAAATGCTGGGCTGGAGGAAGCACAAGCTGGAATAAAGATTGCCAGGAGAAATGTCAATAACCTCAGATATGCAGATGGCACCACCCTTATGGCAGAAAGCAAAGAACTAAAGAGCCTCTTGTTGAAAGTGAAAGAGGAGAATGAAAAAGTTGGCTTAAAGCTCAACATTCAGAAAATGAAGATCATGGCATCCAGTCCCATCACTTCAGGGCAAATAGATGGAGAAACAGTGGTTGACTATTTTGGGGGGCTCCAAAATCACTGTAGATGGTGACTGTAGCCATGAAATTAAAAGACGCTTATTCCTTGGAAGGAAAGTTATGACCAATCTAGACAGCATATTCAAAAGCAGAGATATTACTTTGCCAACAAAGGTATATCTAGTCAAAGCTATGGCTTTTCCAGTGGTCATGTATGAATATGAGAGTTGGACTATAAAGAAAGCTCAGCACTGAAGATTTGATGCTTTTGAACTGTGGTGTTGCAGAAGACTCTTGAGAGTCCCTTGGACTGCAAGGAGATCCAACCAGTCCATCCTAAAGGAGATCAGTCCTAGGTATTCATTGGAAGGACTGATGTTGAAGTTGAAACTCCAATACTTTGGCCACCTGAGGCGAAGAGCTGACTCATTTGAAAAGACCCTGATGCTGGGAAAGATTGAGGGCAGGAGTAGAAGGGGATGACAGAGGATGAGATGGTTGGATGGCATCACCAACTCAATGGACATGAGTTCGGGTAGGCTCCAGGAGTCATGATGGACAGGGAGGCCTGGCCTGCCTGCAGTTCATGGGGTCACAAAGAGTTGGATAAGACTGAGTGACTAAACTGAACCAAACTGACCTACATATAATTTATTTGGAATCTATTATCTAAATTTGGATGATCTATTATTGATTTATATACAAAGTATATTGGTAAATAAATATCCAGATAGAAATCTAGTAACATTTTATTTTATTTTCAATTATATCTCAAATCCTTTACCAAATCAACCAATAGCTATCATTTCCCTCCACAGTCAAAAGGATGTGATCCTTACCCACAACTGACATGTTTTTGTATATAAATCATACAGTCTCAAGGTAATATTAAGGAAATCAACCCTGATTATTCATTAGAAGGACTGATGATGTAGCTAAAGCTCCAATACTTTGGTCACCAGATATAAAGAGCTGACTCATTGCGAAGGATCCTTATGCTGGGAAAGATTGAGGGCAAGAGAAGAAGGGAGCAACAGAGGGTGAGATAGTTGGATAGCATTACTGACTCAATGGATGTAAGTTTGAGCAAACTGTGGGAGACAGTGAAGGACAGAGAGGCCTGGCATGCTTCAGTCCAGGGGATCACAGAGTCAGACATGACTTAGGACTGAAAAACAAATGATATCATAATATTACTTATCCATATTTCACAAATGCATAAACACAGCAAAGTAAAATTCCAATAAAATGAAATAATATGGAAATAGGAGGGACCTGCTACCCAAGCTAAAAACCTAATGTCCAAAACTAATTAGGGACAAAGTGTTTTTGAAATTCTAGAGCTATAAGCATTCTCAAGATGAGGATATTTTTAGAGAATTTTCAAGAGTTCATTCTTTCTTCCTGCAGGCAAACATCTTTTGAATTTAAATTGAGTGTTAGGCATGGAGCTAGCATATTTATTATGTATATAATAAATCAAATAGTACTAAACATTTTTAAACTAACAAGGGTATAGGCCAAGCAGAGTTCAAAACATCAAATTCAACATTTTGGAAAAAATATTATTAGAACACATGAAGAAATAAACATATGTGAAATATATTAAGACACTGCAGTCAGTAGTAGAAAGTTATATTAAAATATATATTTGTAAACAAAATTCTCCTGATATCCATGAGAAGAACATATAAAAACACATTCCTGATGTATTTCATATGGTGCTCAATACTAATTACATATGTAGTTCTGTTTACACAAAACTGAACAAGAAGTCCTATTTGTATTAGATTAAATTTGAGGAGCCAAGTTTAGAGTTCTTCTCTTTTTTCAACTTTGTAAGACACTGCCACTCTTCAAAGACATTAGATTCATTCACAGCATAAAAAGACCCTTGAAAGAAAATATTATGACTTCCCCTCTCAAAGGTACAAGTGGTCTCAAAAGTCAGTCAGTTGTAGAAGACACATGATTAACTGTTAATATAAAGCAACTGGTCATTTTCAAAGAGGGAGAGTTGTATAACAGAGTTGAATAAAATCACATGTTGTACTTTTATTTCACATAAATGAAAGTTAAATATAGGTTGAATACTATTCTTGAATTATCAGAATTTTCAAGTGAATGGCTACATTTTCATAGGTAACTCTGTAAAGATGGTTTGTTTATAGTTACAGCTGATAACATCTGTTGCTTTTTAAGCACATATCTGTAAATATTGCTTTTAATAGTATAAATTACATAATTGGTTATTTTATGAATTCTGCATCTCCTAAATAATTATTTTGCATTTCATGACTTAATAGGTTTACTAATATAAGATTACAGAGTAATATAAACTACTAACAGTTGAGCTTTTAAAACCTGAACAAAATTTGCCATCTAACAAGATCTCAATTCATTTGAATTCTAATGAAAAATGATCAATTGCTTTATAGATAATTGTTCACATTTTGTTTTTTCTTATAAGCAGATACCATATGTAAACTTTTCTTTTGACACATTTCATTATACATACTACCATCTGTCTTGCCACAAGGAGTTACATTCACATTGAAATATACTGAAATATGTACACATTCACAAATGTATATGTGTGCATGCATCCACATAAACTCACATATATGTTTAGTATTAGAAACCAAAAACCTGGGTTCTTATTTCACATTAAGCAGCTCTCTATCTCAAACAGGACCAATTAGAGCCTCAATTTTTCAAAGTATATGAATGATGGTTTCCTCCTTCACAAAGATTTTATGAGCTATCAATGAGAAAATATATTTGAAAGCACTTTAGCAATATTAGGCTATAGCTACAAACCAACTAAATAATACTGGGTATATTTATGTTAGTCTTGCACTGTTACAGTCAACATCTAAAAATGAAAAAGGGGGAAAAATTCACATAGTATTCTCAGCCACACACAAAAAGTATGGATTAAATTTTAGGGACAAATAACAAGAAACTAAAGATTCTCTCTATCTTTGATAATTGTAGTAGAGGGATAGCCAGTCATTGTACCAGGGATGTTTTCAGTTATAGTGAGATCTGTTACAGAGGTGAGGGCTAAAGTAGGGGGAGGGAAGGTGGTTAACTGAGCGAGCTGAGTGGATCTTCAATATTCATTTCTGCCTGAGCTGGGGAAGGATGCACTGACTCAGATACTACAGATAGAATTATTTTGCACATAGGAAAGTTAGGAAGGCAAGAATAAAAACAATAATTTTGAAAATTACTTCATTACTTCAAAATTAATGCAGAAGTTAGAGGGAAACAATTTGACTAAATTTAATAATATTCTAAATCTTACCATTTTTTACAACTCCTTCATGTTAACATTTAGTATAAATTCATATCAGATTATGGGATTAAATAATAGTGGCACAGAATGTAGAATAGTGTAAATATTTTTCCAAGGCCTGTTTTCCCCAATGGTCTATTTAGGAAAACTATGATTACATACAACAATTGTTTTATTTTTTTTCCCCTTTATCTATTCATTTACTATCTCTTGAGCCTTATGATGACAATCAGATTCAGTTTAAGGCTTCAATAACCTCTACATGCTGAAAAAATCCAAATATATAATTCCAGTGTGGACTTCTCCCCTAAAATCTAAACCTCAAATACAATGCCAACTAAACATTGCCACAAACCCTAATATGTTCAAGTCTGAATCATGATCTCCCTAAAACCTGGTTCATGGTCTCCACTCTCCACTTGAAAGATTGCAACTACACATTGACATGACGAACTATTCAGCCAGTTGCTCAGGCTAAAAATCTGGAGTCATCTCTAACCACATCCAATGCATCAACAAAATTTTTGGCTCTATCTATCTCCAGAATTTATCTATCCCTTTTCAATACCTCCACTTCTAACAACCTGGGCCAAGGTGCCCCCATATTATAGTACCTGGTGTTTGTTGCAGTGGGTTTCTAAAAGGTCATGTAATTTCCATCCCTGTTTCTTTCCCTACTTCTTACTCCTAACTCAGTAGCTAAGGAAAGCTGTTAAAATATAAATCATATTTTGTCAGTTCTCTGTTCAAAACTTCTAATAGTATACCAATTCATTCAGAATAAAGCCCATATCCTTAAAATAGCTAAGACCTTACAAGACATCATCTGCTTCCTCTCTGACCTTCTATCCTGTTCCTTGTGCTTCCTCTGCTTCAACCATTTCCTCGTATTTATGAACACGCCAGTATCATTCTTCCAGCCACAAGGCACAAGTATTTTTATAAAATATTCATCATTGTCAAGATCATTTCTTCTTAAATTAAGAATCATTGTCCTCTAGAAAACTGAATGGATTCTAGTATGCTTAAATAATAGTTAGGAAAGCCTACCCTGTAGTCAAATCAACTTTTAAATGAAAATGTTAATAGTATCAATTATGGAAGCTGAATTTCTGGATGCTGCAACGGTTAGCAAATACAACTATTCAATAATAAAAACTAGACTGATTAATTCTATCATATTATTATTAAGTGATGTCATCAAAATCTTCTGATTCTTTTAAGAGTAAAGTGATATTGCCATGTTATTAATATATTTTAACTTAACTGAACTTATTTACATAGGCACTCTATTTAGAAGAGATATGATAGAATCTTATTTAAAAAAAAAAAGTAAGAGAGATATCCTGAGAAATTCTGGAACAAATTAAATGAAGCCAATTGCATGTAAATTTTGGGAGTAGTTCAAGCAATCTAACCGAACAATCTAAAAATTCAACTGTGGACATGAATCATACAAAATGTAATGAAGAAGACAGTATCCAAAGTCAATTATCTCAACTCTAGGACCTCTTTATATCAACAATATAGCATTATACCTTAATAGAGAGCACATAAAAATTAAGTTCTGCTTTGTGTGAAATAAGGAAAATAGTAAATGGAAAAATGAAAGGTAAATATATCATAGTACTTGTACTGGTGTAGAAAGTTGAGCCTTTCTAACTATATACACTTAATGTTCTTCAAAAGAAAGACATCATCACCTCTGAAACATTAATTTCCTTTCCAGGTATTACTAAATTAAATTCTGTTGTTATAGAATAGGACCTAGACATTATGTGGACATGTTTATTGAATTGTTAATTGTAATGTTGAAAACTGGAAATAAAAATTATATTCAGCAATTGGAGAATGATAAACGGCAATAGACCACTAAGTATTAGATTATATTATTATATGACCAATAAAATATAATCTCAATAATGTTCATGTAATAATGGTAGGTACAAAAGAATAATATATGGCACATTTTCCCCATTAAGTATAAAATATTTGCTAATAAAATATCTGTAATGAATAAAAGACAAAATTAACATTTTTCCTAAGTGATGAAATTATGGATAGTTACATGTTTTAAAATTCCTCACAATGATTTTTATGTTATTTTATAACTTCAATATTTGCATTTTAGTTATTTTTTGCAGGAAACAGGAAAAAACTTATTTACTGAAACATATTATAAACAAAGAGGAGGGAATGACAACACACGCCAGTATGCTTGTCTAGCAAATCCCCATGGACAGAGGAGCCTGGTGGGCTACAGTCCATGGGGTCACAAAGAGTCAGACACAACTGAGTGACTAAACACAGCACAACACATTCAAAAGAAAAAAAAAAAAAACCTTATTAGTAATACCCCCCAAATTGTTAATTTCCTTCCCTATTTTTTCTTCCTTTTTCTCCAAAACACTTCAAAATATGTTTTAAAAGTAGATCTGACTAAACTCTATCATATCTCAAGTGAAACTGGTTACATGAGTCAGAAACAATATAATATAATACCTTTTCAAATACACCTTTTTTATATTTGATATGAGTTATTGTTAACAGTTCATTCCTCAATCATCCTAAACTTTAAAATGCCAAACAAGTGCCATTCAGTTGAGTTCAGTTCAGTCTTTCAGTCGTGTCCGACTCTTTGCGACCCCATGAATCGCAGCACGCCAGGCCTCCCTGTCCATCACCAACTCCCGGAGTTCACTCAGACTCACGTCCATTGAGTCGGAGATGCCATCCAGCCATCTCATCCTCTGTCATCCCCTTCTCCTCCTGCCCCCAACCCCTCCCAGGATCAGAGTGTTTTCCAATGAGTCAACTCTTCACATGAGGTGGCCAAAGTACTGGAGTTTCAGCTTTAGCATCAATCCTTCCAAGGAACACCAAGAACTGATATCCTTTAGAATGGACAGGTTGGATCTCCTTGCAGTCCAAGGGACTCTCAAGAGTCTTCTCCAACACCACAGTTCAAAAGCATCAATTCTTCAGTGCTCAGCCTTCTTCACAGTCCAACTCTCATGCCCATACATGACCACTGGAAAAACCATAGCCTTGACTAAACAGACCTTTGTTGGCAAAGTAATGTCTCTGCTTTTGAATATGCTATCTAAGTTGGTCATAACTTTCCTTCCAAGGAGTAAGCATCTTTTAATTTCATGGCTGCAATCACCATCTGCAGTGATTTTGGAGCCCCAAAAATAAAGTCTGACACTGTTTCCACTGTTTCCCCATCTATTTCCCATGAAGGGACAAACAAGTGCCATTAGAGATGAGTTATAATGTAACTAAAGATAAAAGAGTTAAAGAACGCTCTATTGGAACTGGAAACATCTAGTGCTATGAAGTTTTTATAAACTATTACAAAATATGGGGCAAAACAGTGAAGTTAATAAGAAGAAAGTGCAATGTATCTATAAATGTTCTTTGGTTGCATTCAGCCATCAGCCTTCATTTTTCAAGAAATCAACAGTGAAAGATTCAGAGGCAATGCATATTTTCTAAAGGTAAAAAGTCAAAGTCGCTCAGTTATGTTTGACTCTTTGTGACCCCATGGACTGTCCATCTAATTCTCGAGGCCAGAATACTGGAGTGGGTAGCTTTTCCCTTCCCCAGGCCATCTTCCCAACCCAGGGATCAAACTCAGGTCTCCTGTGTTATGCACCAATTCTTTACCACCTGAGCCACAAAGGAAGCCCAAGAGTACTGGAGTGGGTAGCCTATCCTTTCTTCAGCAGTTCTTCCCAACTCCCAAACCAGAGTCTCCTGCATTGCAGGCAGATTCGTTACCAACTGGGCTCTCAGGGAAGCCCTATGAATGCATATTTATATCTATACAGATGACACCACCCTTATGGCAGAAAGTGAAGAGGAACTAAAAAGCCTCTTGATGAAAGTGAAAGAGGAGAATAAAAAAGTTGGCTTAAAGCTCAACATTCAGAAAACGAAGATCATGGCATCTGGTCCCATCACTTCATGGGAAATAGATGGGGAAACAGGGGAAACAGTGGAAACAGTGTCAGATTTCATTTTGGGGGGGTTCCAAAATCATTGCAGATGGTGATTGCAGCCATGAAATTAAAAAAATGTTTACTCCTTGGAAGAAAAGTTATGACCAACCTAGATAGCATATTCAAAAGCAGAGACATTACTTTGCCAACAAAGATCCATCTAGTCAAGGCCATGGTTTTTCCAGTAGTCATGTATGGATGCGAGAGTTGGACTGTGAAGAAAGCTGATAACCGAAGAATTGATGCTTTTGAACTGTGGTGTTGGAGAAGACTCCTGAGAGTCCCTTGGACTGCAAGGAGATCCAACCAGCCCATTCTGAAGGAGATCAGTCCTGGGTGTTCATTGGAAGGAATGATGCTAAAGCTGAAGCTCCAGTACTTTGGCCACCTCATGTGAAGAGTTGACTCATTGGAAAAGACTTTGATGCTGGGAAGGATT
Source organism: Ovis aries (assembly GCF_016772045.2). Classification (NCBI taxonomy): domain Eukaryota; kingdom Metazoa; phylum Chordata; class Mammalia; order Artiodactyla; family Bovidae; genus Ovis; species Ovis aries. Next base: position 141,472,764 of record NC_056054.1, read on the forward strand.
GGGGGCAGGAGAAGGGGACGACAGAGGATGAGATGGCTGGATGACATCACGGACTCGATGGACGTAAGTCTGAGTGAACTCTGGCAGTTGGTGATGGACAGGGAAGCCTGGCGTGCTGCAATTCATGGGGTCGCAAAGAGTCAGACACGACTGAGCAACTGAACTGAGCTGAATATCTCTACAAGAACCAAGAGGAATGCAGGAGGACATGAGTGATTATTAATGATGAGTGAGAAAATGCATTACCCTGAAACTTCACAGAAAAATAGAATTGAGTCCTATGTTTAATACACACTGATCATATACTAGTCTTCCTACTTCAGAAAATGGATAGATGATTCTAGATTATCAAAGCATAATATTGACCATATATTTTCAGAGACTGCTGCATATATGACAGGAAAACAGAAACAGTAGCATGAATAGTAAAGGATAATAACTATTTGGAAACATTTTCCTTGGAAATCCCTGTACCTGAAAGTAGTAATTAATATTAACTATGATAAGAAATGAAAGCAAAAGTCAGGACTTCTTAGTTGTAACTAAAGCAAATGGTCATTAAAAAAGTAATTTTCACTAAGCCTAATTGTATATTTATTTTATGGCTATCTATTCATAATCATTATTTTTCCCACAGGAGAAAAAAAGGAATTCCTATTTTATTTACTTATGTTTTATTTTTTGGCCTTGTGGCATGTGGGATCTTAGTTCCCCAACTAGGGATAGAACCTATGCCCTCTGCATCAGAAGTGCAGAGTCTTACCCACTCTGGGACCACTAGGGGAGCTCCAAGAACTCTTACTTTATACAAGGTAACATAATGACACAGAAATTAATCAATAAAGTTCTCTAAGCATGTGGAACTAGGCATATTTTATATTAAAGAGTTTTAACAACCCATTAACCCTTACAAGTTCATTATAAGTCGGTTTGTTAAGATGGTACTATCTGCATAACACAGATTCTTTAGTCTGGAGCTCCTATGGAATATATATTTAAATATCCATGGGCTATTTAATATATATCTAAATATCTCAACCAAGGTGGTATTGTGTGCTCAGTTGCTCACTCATGTCCTACTCTTTGTGAAATAGACAATAGCTTGCCAGGTTCTGCCAGTCTCTTCACTCCAAGGGATTTTTCCAGGCAAGAATACTAGAGTGGGTTACCATTTCCTCCTCCAGTGGATGGATCTTTCTGACTCAGAGGTCAAATCATCATCTCTTGCATCTCCTGCTTTGGCAGGTGGATTATTTACCACTGAGCTACCTGGGAATCCCATTCCAATGAGTATTTTAGCACTATTTGGATTGTAGGCTGAAAGAATTCAGACTCAGAGGATAATCCTGCTAAAGAGGTAAAGAGGAGCCAATCACAAAAGACCTAGAATCCCAAGTCAAGAAATATCGCTTAATTCTAAGTGCAGCAGAGCCACTGACAGCTGTAAGATGATGAGAATTCCATTTGAGAAAGATTGCTGTGTTGAAATATGGAGAGTAGATCAGGGAAGGCAAGGTTGAAAAGAAGAAAGCTAAAAAAATGACTATTTCAATAATTCACTAGAAAGATGACAATGTGGAGGAGTAAAACTAATAAAATAATTAAATAAATAGAAAAAAAAAACTACAGACCACTAGGAGTCATACACAATCAACATTAGACATGGGTTAGGACTTTGAAAAATAGGTCAAGGATGTCATCTAGGCTTCAAATCTGGGCAACATCTGAGTTAGAAATAACAGGAGAAAAAGCAGGTTTGAGGGAAGAGTGATGATTTCAAGTCTGGACATAGAGGTAATTCAAAACTTACGTAATGCAAGAAAAGGGAGAATTCATTAGAAGTACAAAGCAGAAATAGCATTTAAGCATTAAACCAGGTGTACAGTGAGGGAAAACTTGAAGTCTGGGTCAACTTAAAATTATTATATTGCTATATACATAGTCCTTTCTTTTGAAGTTTTAATGATTCCAAATTAACTCTTTAATTCAATAGCTATAATTCAGCCTCTCATGAAATTTAGAAATTAGTGGTTCCAAAAGTATCACACAGAAAGCACAGAGGGGCTGGGTGGAGGTGAGGTTAGCAATACTTTATTCAAATTTAACTCAGTGGGTAAAGAGTCTGCCTACAATGCAGGAGACCAAGGTTCAATGCCTGGGTTGGGAAGATCCCTGCAGAGAAGGAAATAGCAACCTACTCTACTATTCTTGCCTGGAGAATTCCACAGACAGAGGAGCCTGGTGGGCTACAGTCCATGAGGTCACAAAGAGTCGGACATGACTGAGTGACTAACACTGAACACTTTGAAAATTAAACCTTGGAATGACTTTTCAGTATTTTAACAATATGAGTGCTTTCTCAAAGATGATATAGGAGTGCTTTCTTGGTAACAAAAGGTAACTAGTACAATTTTGGTGTGTAAACTCATTTTGTGCAGTCGTCAGAGGAAAATGTCTGCTGTCATCTTAATACAACATATGAATGTCTGGTGAATTAATTAGATGACTGCATAAGCACAGGATCTGTTTATGATATCACCATCATTAACGTGTCTGCTGATATGGAATCATACAAGCAAATATCCTTTGCTTCATCAAAATGTTAGGCAAGGTCTGAGGCCTCTGCTTGGTGCTAGCCAACATGATGGTATCTTGGCACAATCATCATCCAAAGTGAAAGGAGGATCTTATGAAAACCTTTCAGGGCAGATTTAGTGTTTAGTTGAAGATTTAAGAGTCTTTTATTCCTGATTTTTGAGAAGCCAAATATAGTGCATTGATTCATTTTTTTTCTTTTTCTTTTTCTGACTAGCATATATTTCCCTTCATTTGTGTTGAATAACAAACCAACCTCCCGTGTATTAGTCTCTCAGTCGTATCCAACTGTTTGTGACTCTGTGGACTGTAGCCTACCAGACTCCTCTGTCCATGGAATTCTCCAGGCAAGAACACTGGAGTGCATTGCCATTCCTTTCTCCGGGGGAGACTGAACCCAGATCTGCATTGCAAGCCGATTCTTTACCACCTGAGCTACCAGGGAAGCCCAATCTCCTAGACACAAAGAAATGCATATATCCCAGATTTCCTCCTTTCCCTTGGAAAAAACTGGTAGGAGAAAAGAGGGTAGCCAAAATTTAAGCAGAGCCAATCAGAGTCTTTCTCTGTGATTGACAAGAATAATGGTTAGCTACTGTAGAAGAGAATGAAGCTAATCCATGAGGAAGAGCAAAGTCAGCAGAAATGAACAAAGGAGATTATAGATTGGGCAAGACCTGAGTCTCCAGTGCCATCTCACCTGAGTCAGGTCTTCCTTTGAATGTATGAGTTACTACAGTCACTCTCCCAATTCAGGGGTCCAGTAATTCACCTTTCTTTAACTTAAGCTACTTTAAGTGAGATTTCTCTCACAAAAGATGAAAGACTTCTGATTGGTATATCAAATAATTGCAATTTAGAATCTTAAGGCTGAATTGATACTAACCAACAACAACCAGGCTTCCTTGTTGGCTCAGCAGTAAAGAATCCACATGCCAGTTCAGGAGATACAGGTTTGATCCACAGGCCGGGAAGATCCCCTAGAGAAGGAGATGGAAACCCACTCCAGTCTTCTTGCCTGGAGAATCCCATGAACAGAGGAACTTGGTGGGCTACAGTCCATGGGCTCACAGTCAGTCAGGACTAAGGGACTAAACAATAGCAAACAACAATCAACGGTTATTTATTGGTGTCCAACAAAATAATACAATAAATCCAAAGCACTTTTCAGGTGCTTAGTTGTTTAATCATCACAACAATCCTGCAAAGAAAATACTTATACTAAGCACTTTTAAATAATTAAGGAAACTGAGGCAGAAAGAGATTTTGTAATTCCCCAAGAGCCCATAACTAGTAAAAGGGAAATTTTGAATCTGAACTCAGAGCTTCTGATTGCAGTGTCCAGACTCTTAAACTTGACTGACTCTCTCTCGACATGAATTGAGTTCTGATTCAGTCATCTAAAATTAAGTGCTTTCATCTCTCTGAAACTTAATTTTTTTTCATGTCTAAAAGAGGGATACTATTTCCTACTGCAGACATTTTTGTAGAAATTGAAAGATATTAAGCTTATGAAAGCATTTTGGAAAATGCCTAGCACTAGAAAACTGTCAGTTCATATTATAAAATTATAAACTACATTAAAGCTTTATCAGCTAAGAATTGTGTAATTGAATTACTACATAATTTAATGAACATGTTATAGTCAATAATGTTTCAGAAAAGTAGATACAAGAGTCAATTCCTATGTCAGGAAGCAATTTTTAATCTAAAATAATTCTGGTGTATAAAATCTGCCTTTCTTCAATAATAATGACAAAGATGACTAAGATAAAATTAACTTATATTTCAACATTTTACATTTTCAAAATTATTTTACTTTGTTTCCCTCATTCAGCAGAAATTTTAGTGTCTTGGGGGATGAAATATATTTACTTTTTCCCTATCAATATCAATCTACTGCTACTGGGTAAGTTTTAGTATTAAGTATTCAAGTAACAAAGCTTTATGCAGCTCACTATGAAGTCCTGAAAATGGTAAATATAAAAGATCTATTCAAATATGCTTTTGAATCCCTTTCTTTTACCTCTCTTGAAGATTGATTAAGATTTTAGAATTTCCCCATTTTACATATGCATGCTAAGTCGCTCAAGTTACGTCCCACTCGTTGCAACGCTATGGATTGTAGTTCTCCAGGCTGCTGTCCAGGGAATTCTCCAGGCAAGAATACAGGAGTGGGTTGCCCTGCCCTCCTCCAGCGGATCTTCCCGACACAGGGATAGAACCCATGTCTCCTGCATTGCAGGCAGAGTCTTTACCATCTGAGCTACCAGGGAAGCCCCATATTCATGTAGGTGAAATTAAAAGACAATATTCACTAGAAAGATCAAACTATACATTTGGTTCCAGTCTTTGTTGTTAATATAAAATAATAATTCTATATATATTCATCATGTATTTAATCATTTCTTCCTAAGTCTGGCACTTTTAGCCAATCTTCATGCATTTTGGTTTCAAATTGACATTTATTTTAGCATATATTAATATATAATAACAAAACTATGCTGATTAATCTTAAGCTAGTGGATCTTTAACATTACTAAATATTATGATTTAGTTACAAACTCTAAACTTTATATTCATAACTAATATTAATACATGTCAAAATACCACTTAATTCTGTATAGTGCAATATGATTGACAGAAAATTTGGAGTTAAAGTGAGTTTTTTCTTGGCCTGCATTATGTACTGAATAATTTACTCTAGCAATGTAATGTTTTATGGAATTTATAAAAACTTTCTAATTTGATCACTACCCCTAATATTTACTTTATCTAAACCTTACAGATAATCAAGAGAATGGAATCAGGAAATTGGAGATTGTGAGCAAAGAATGTAATAAGATATATACACAAGAAACAGAACAATAAAAACAAAGCTATGAAATTAATGTATATGTTATAAAATTACATGGTAATAAATTTGATCTTCATATAAGCCCCCAGTGATTATAAAATAGTTTACCTAAGCCAATTCCTTATCGCCAACAATATTTCTCAGAAATAACTCCTTTCCACATTTATATAAGTCACAGAGGTCTCTTTTATGAGAAAACATAATCAGGCAAAATAAAATGTTACATAAAATGGAAAAAAGTTATGATTTGTTTTTTAGTAGTGTGTTAATGAGCCACAGCAGAGCAATTCTTTTATCATGGCTTAAAATTAAACAGATACAAGTCTAGCTGCTGATTTATACTTTCCTTCAAGGAACTTTTTTTTAAAAATTGACTTTTTATATATAGGCAGTATTATTTTTAAGTTCATTTGTATTCATATGACTTGGATTGCAATTTGAAGTCTGGAAGATTTGATTTCACTAAACATATTTGCCTCAATCAAAATGTCTGTATATACATGCATATTTTTAAACCAGTATCCATTTCTTTTAAGACTTTCAATGTTGCATTAAGTATAATGGCAAGGAAAATGTCCATAGATCTAACACAAAATTTTGTGAAGAGGTTTATTGAAAAAGTTGGCCTTTGTAGGGACTGAAGTCCAAAATAAACTAACTCTTTTTTAGCCAATGTCTTCCATTCATGCTCCTCTGAATATACACATTCTCTTCCTGGAAAAAAGTCTTGGGAAGAGCCACAGATGTTGTAGGCAATTTCCCGCATTAAAAATTAAAGTACATTCACATACTTTCATCCCTTCTATCTGGGTTTGACTCAGGTTCAGAAATTGCTGTGGTAGAGAAAGAGGGAAGGGTATATATAGCTACTTCTTTCCACAGTTCACACCTTGAGTCCCTTTTTCCCAATCACTAGGCTGTCCCATGATTACAGGAGAGAAGTGGAAGAGAACTTAACATGCACAGAATATCTCTTTTAAGTTAGTACAGTTGTAACTTGTGTGTATGCCATCTCTCACAGGTTGCTTTCCTGAGTTTTTGTGGTTAGTGACTATCCTTTTAAAGAGGGAACGGTCAGGTTACTTTCTCTGGTATCCAATCTAACAGTCTAAAACATTTCTTTAGAATCTGGTGGGTCATCATACAAGGTAAATTTCTAAAAATTATAATGTGTTGCTTTGTGAAGTAGAGAGTTCTCAGTATTAGAAATATTCAAATATAATTTTAAAGATTATTTGCCTTTAGGTAAAAGCTTCAATGATATTTAAGGCTTTTGAGTCTAAGCTGTTCTATGAACTACACAGAAACAGACTGGACAGATGAGTGAATTGCCTGATAGCTAAAATTCTGATTCTGTTTGCATTCAAAATTAAGATGGTGCTAGGGACTTCCCTGGTGGCTCTGATGGTAAAGGGTCTGCCTAAAGTGCAGGAGACCTAGATTTGATCCCTGGATCTGGAAGATCCCCTGGAGAAGGAAATGGCAACCCACTCCAGTATTCTTGTCTGTAAAATCCCATGGATGGAAAAGCTTGACAGTCTATATAGTCCATGGGGTCGCAAAGAGTGACTTCACTTTCTAGAAGACTATTTATGGAGAAGGAAATGGCAACTTACTCCAGTATTCTTGCCTGGAAAATCCCATGGGTGCGGGAGCCTGGTGGGCTACAACCCATGGAGTTGCAAAGAGTCAGGCATGATTTAGAGACTAAATGAAAAGACTATTATAATTTAGAATATGGAAGAGATGAGAAGAAAAATCAATCGATATTTATTAAAGTTCTACTCTACCCCTGACAGTGATGGTTTTTTAGCATCTCCTCATCTGATACTTTTGCAGTCTGGTAATACAGCATTTTTCTTTGTCTTGAGGAAACTGAGGCTCATGAAGTTGAATTACTTGAGTGTCTCTAGGTGGTTAGTGGCAGTACTAGAATTGTCTCTGTCCACTCATAACCAGTCTTACACTAAAATTGATGCTATTTTCACCAAAACAGTCTCCAAACTCAAATTTCCTAACTCCATAGAAATACCACCAAACTATCTAAAACTGAAGGTCATGATAATACTACTGTGTAACTATCCAATATTTAATGAAACTAATATAGTGAAAATGAGTATACTACCCAAAGCAATTTACAAATTCAATGCAATCCCTATCAAGCTACCAGCCACATTTTTCACAGAACTAGAACAAATAATTTCAAGATTTGTATGGAAATACAAAAAACCTCGAATAGCCAAAGCAATCTTGAGAAAGAACAATGGAACTGAAGGAATTAACTTGCCTGACTTCAGGCTCTACTACAAAGCCACAGTCATCAAGACAGTATGGTACTGGCACAAAGACAGACATATAGATCAATGGAACAAAATAGAAAGCCCAGAGATAAATCCACACACATATGGACACCTTATCTTTGACAAAGGAGGCAAGAATATACAATGGAGTAAAGACAATCTCTTTAACAAGTGGTGCTGGGAAAACTGGTCAACCACTTGTAAAAGAATGAAACTAGATCACTTTCTAACACCGCACACAAAAATAAACTCAAAATGGATTAAAGATCTAAATGTAAGATCAGAAACTATAAAACTCCTAGAGGAGAACATAGGCAAAACACTCTCAGACATAAATCACAGCAGGATCCTCTATGATCCACCTCCCAGAATTCTGGAAATAAAGGCAAAAATAAACAAATGGGATCTAATTAAAATTAAAAGCTTCTACACAACAAAGGAAAATATAAGCAAGGTGAAAAGACAGCCTTCTGAATGGGAGAAAATAATAGCAAATGAAGCAACTGACAAACAACTAATCTCAAAAATATACAAGCAACTTATGCAGCTCAACTCCAGAAAAATAAACAACCCAATCAAAAAATGGGCCAAAGAACTAAATAGACATTTCTCCAAAGAAGACATACGGATGGCTAACAAACACATGAAAAGATGCTCAACATCACTCATTATTAGAGAAATGCAAATCAAAACCACAATGAGGTACCACTTCACACCAGTCAGAATGGCTGCGATCCAAAAATCTGCAAGCAATAAATGCTGGAGAGGGTGTGGAGAAAAGGGAACCCTCCTACACTGTTGGTGGGAATGCAAACTAGTACAGCCACTATGGAGAACAGTGTGGAGATTCCTTAAAAAATTGCAAATAGAACTACCTTATGACCCAGCAATCCCACTGCTGGGCATACACACCGAGGAAACCAGAATTGAAAGAGACACATGTACCCCAATGTTCATCGCAGCACTGTTTATAATAGCCAGGACATGGAAACAACCTAGATGTCCATCAGCAGATGAATGGATAAGAAAGCTGTGGTACATATACACAATGGGGTATTACTCAGCCGTTAAAAAGAATTCATTTGAATCAGTTCTGATGAGATGGATGAAACTGGAGCCGATTATACAGAGTGAAGTAAGCCAGAAAGAAAAACACCAATACAGTATACTAACACATATATATGGAATTTAGGAAGATGGCAATGACGACCCTGTATGCAAGACAGCAAAAAACACACAGATATGTATAACGGACTTTTGGACTCAGAGGGAGAGGGAGAGGGTGGGATGATTTGGGAGAATGTCATTCTAACATGTATACTATCATGTAAGAATTGAATCGCCAGTCTATGTCTGACGCAGGGTGCAGCATGCTTGGGGCTGGTGCATGGGGATGACCCAGAGAGATGTTATGGGGAGGGAGGTGGGAGGGGGGGTTCATGTTTGGGAACGCATGTAAGAATTAAAGATTTTAAAATTAAAAAAATAAAAAACTAAAAAATGAAAAAAAAAAAAAAAAGAAACTATTAGCCAGAGTAAAATTCCAAATTGGATTTAGCAACATTCAGGAAAATGTTTAAAGAAGAAATGTTAAAGAAGGTTTCTTCAGAGGTGTTTTCTCTTATTTGGAAAATCTAATAGTTTCTTTAAATATATAATACATGATTCTAAATTTAAGTTTTCAACATCAAGCACCTGGAACTGAATTTAGCTAATATTAAAGCCACAGTGATAGACCACTAGTGAAGACAAAATAACATGTGAAGGGCCTGGGGGCAGATTGCTGAATCAGAGGCCAGACTGATGAATTAATCGTGTGATACTGAAGGAAGAAGCAGAATGCAAGAAAATTTTCAGTCATGCAACACTGCTATTCTATGTTCTTTGGAAACTGTATAACTAAATAAGTGGACTCAAACAAATGTCAACAAGATGTTGAGAGCTTGAATGATCCAAGAGTCTTCTCTAATATAATAGAGTAATTCATTTAAAATGTAAATTAAAATATAAAGTTCCAAATTGCCCAAATAGATAATACACTTCTAATCTTGTAGAACTAAAATCTGCCTTTGAGCTTCAAACTCTTGACACCAGCTTGAACCCATTGGACATATATGAAGTGATATCCAATGATGTCTTTAGACATCAATAAGGAGGCATCATTATAAGCATTGCAACTAACAGGGAGGAAGCACAGACCCACCTACCAGCAGACAATTGAATTAAAGATTTACTGAGCACTGTCCTGCTCACCAGAGCAAGACCAAGTTTTCCTCACAGCCAGTCCCTCCCATCAGGAATCTTGTACAAGCCTCTTATCTCATCCATCAGAGGGCAGTCAGAAAAAGCAAGATCTATAATGCCACAGCTTCCAGAACAAAATCACCATCACAGGAAGCTAACCAAAATGACAACATGGATTACAAAGTGCAACTCAACGAAGTCTTGTGTGACTCAATAAAGCCAAGAGCCCTGTCATGAAGGGCCACCCAAAACTGTGTAATTTGGACAGGTCATGGTGGAGAGTTCTGACAAGAGGTGGTCCATTGGAGAAGAGAATGGACAACCACTCCAGTATGCTTCCCTTGGGAATCCCATGAGCAGTATGAAAAGGCAAAAAGATATGACATTGGAAGATGAGCCCCGCAGGTCAGTATTTATCCAATATGCTACTGGGGAAGAGCAGACAAATACCTCCAGAAGAATGAAGAGGCTGGGTCAAAGTGAAATTGACACTGAATTGTGTATGTGTCCATTCAAGTATGACCTAAATCAAATCCTTTATGATTATACAGTGGAAGAGACAAGTAGATTCAAGGGATTAGATCTGGGAGACAGAGTGTGTGAAGAACTATAGACAGAGAGGTTTATAAAATTGTCCAGGAGTGGTGATCAAAACCATCCCAAAGAAAAAGAAATGCAAAAAGGCAACATGGTTGTCTAAGTATGCCTGACAAATAACTGAGAAAAGAAGAGAAGCAAAAGGCAAAGGAAAAAGGGATAGATATACCTAGCTGAATACAGAGCTCCAGAGAATAGCAAGGAAAGATAAGAAAGCCTTCTTCCATGAATAATGCAAAGAAATAGAGGAAAACAATAGAATGGGAAATCCTAGTGATATCTCCAAGAAAATCAGAGGTACCAAGGGAGTATTTCATGCAAAGATGGGCACAGTAAAGGACAGAAACAGCAAGGACCTAACGGAAGCATAAGAGATTAAGAAGAGGTGGTGAGAATACACAGAAGAACTCTACAAATAAGGTCTTAATGACCTGGATAATCATGAATTGTGTGGTCACTCACCTGGAGCCAGACATCCTGGAATGTGAAGTCAAGTGGGCCTTAGGAAGCATTATTACGAATAAAGCTAGTGAGGGTTATGGAATTCCAGCTGAACTATTTCAAATTCTAAAAGATGATGTTGTTAAAGTGTTGCATTCAATATGCCAGCAAATTTGGAAAATTCAGCAGTGGCCACAGGACTGAAAAATGTCAGTTTCCATTTCAATCCCAAGGAAGGGCAATGCCAAAGAACGTTCAAACCACTGTACAACTGCTCTCATTTCACATGATAGCCAGGTAATGCTCAAAATCTTTCAAGCTAGGCTTCAACAATATGTGAACCAAGAACTTCCAGATGTATAAGCTGGGTTTAAAAAAGTCAGAGGTGGTATGGGGAGGGAGGTGGGAGGGGGGTTCAGGATTGGGAACTCATGTACACCCATGGAGGATTCATGTTGATGTCTGGCAAAACCAATACAGTATTGCAAAGTAAAATAAAGTAAAATAAATAAATAAATATAAAAAATAAAAAAGTCAGAGGAACCAGAAATCAAATTGTCAACAACCACTGCATCATAGAAAAGTACCTTAGTAGTAAATATTTTTCAGATTCCTAAAAATTCATGCAAAAACATTGTGTGGCCTTTGTATTAAACAGGAAGTATACCAGCAAAAGTTATGAAGGCCAAAAGTTATGGTTAAGGAGTAAAGTATTGGTAATATTCTGCATATTTGTAAAATTAAGCACCAGTTATCCGCAGATGGCATGCCTTCAGTGCAGTTCTAACTGCAAGGTTTTAATAGTTATCATGAGATATTTCTCACAACGTTAATCAAAATCATTTTTGAATGATATAGGGACAAGCTAAATTTATTCCTCCTCCATGTATATCAAAATTTATTAAATAAGAAAAAGCATATGCATCTCATGGAAGTTCTAGCTGATGTCCACATTTTCAAATGGAATCAAACAGTAATTATATAATCCAAATTTATAATTTTTAAGTTAATAATTCCCTAAGAAAAAAATCTTATATCCCTTAATAGTCATTTTATTTCTGAGATACAAATTAGCTTTTAAATTACATCATCTTTGTGATCCCTTGGACTGTAGCCTACCAGGCTTCTCTGTCCATGGGATTTCCCTGGCAAGAATACTGGAGTGAGTTGTCATTTCCTCCTCCAGGGGAATCTTCCTGATCCAGAGATCAAACCCACGTCTCCCATGCTTCCGGCATTACAGGCAGCTTTTAAACATTTGCGTTATCAAGGAGGCCTCTGTTATCACACTGATAGACTACTCAAGATATTGATATGTGATCATCTAGCTATAATACAAAACAGAAAGTTTTCCTTGAAAGTTAAAATTTTACATATTAAATGAGTGAGATAAAGATGTATTTTGATCACAGATGACAAGAACCATTAGTAAAAATGTGGAGAAAAATTGGTTTTTGATAATTATTGTTTATTATTGTTATTTATATAAGTTGAAAATCTTCAAAGTGTAAAAGACAGTCTTATGATTTCCAGACTGTTTAAAAATCAGAAGTCTAAGACATACACTGTCTAAAGCAACACCGTCCAACAGAACTCTCTGGAATGATGGAAGTGTTTTATAATTTTTCACAAAATTGAAACATTCAAAAGCCTCATTTGGTTATTATACATTTGAAATGTGTAGAATACAACTGAGAAGCTGAATTAGATATTTTATTTAACTTTAATCAAGTTCAAGCTGAAAAATCACAGTACGCTAGCATAAAAGTGTGTATTATAAAGCTCTCTGCTCATATTCCTCTGCTTCAATATCTCTAGTATTTCCAAGAAAGTATGGTCTATGAGAGGAAAAATGTGATGACTCCAGTATAGCACACCACAGTTCCAGATAATGCTGACATGGCTCAAGATAACCACAGGAAAATACATTACAATTAGTCCTAGGAAGGACTAAAATAAAAGAGAACTTAATTTATTTGAGTGCTCTAAACATGCTTCCCTGCCAACCCCACATCCCTTCTCCCCAAACAAAATAAAACAAAAATATGTTACACTCTTCAACACCTTGAGGCCTGAACCTTCTGAGCAATTTCAGAATCAGTGCACTGGAAATGCCTTTCCTTTCTGCTCACATGGGCTCCCCCCGTGGCTCAGACAGTAAAGAATCCACCTGCAATGCAGGAGACCCAGGTTGGATCCAGCTAACACTTGTACCTTTTCTTCTTTTCACTTCTACCCACATAGTTGGGAGGTCCCATTCTATCTTTATTGATATTCTTGGACATGTTCTTCCATGACAGCAGACTATCCTTTTCTCCAGATGGACACTGTCAACTTTTACCTTTGAATCCTAAGTCAATGAATTCTGATGTTGCACATCCTTTTTTATTTTTTGCTTTTTAAATATTCTTTCCTTGGATCTTATCTACTTTCACAGCATACACTGTTAGCTCTACGCATGTATGTCTCCCTAATCTTAACTCCCACTCCTGCTCTGTCATGAGTCTAGTCCAGGATTTCTCGCTAACAGTCACAGCATTTCACCCTGAATGCCTCAGCACTAGTTCCAATTCAAGACATTTCAAATTGAACCTTTCTTGCTTCCAAAAACAATAATAGCAACAACTAAGACTAACTTTCGTAGTCTCTGCTCTGTTTCACTAATGATTCCAGTCAGCCATGATCAAAATTCTTATCTTTGACTCATTCTTTCCATGCTTAAAGTTTGAAGCATCAAAGTGGTTAAAATCAAAGAACTCAGATTCACAAGAGAGCAGGGCTGGACTTTGCCCCCTAGCTCCTCCATTTGCTGCCTGCATACTTAAATATATGAACTAAATGGTTCAAACTTTAATTTTTTAATCACAAAAATGGAACTAATAATAACACCGTTACTAGTTCTAAGTACTTTCTGTCTCTTAACACATTTAGTCTTTAAAACAACTGTGAGATTGATACTGTCATTATTTATTTTCTATGAGAGACCTGAAACATAGAGAGTTAAATGCATTACCAAAAGCCACAACAGTAAAGTGGCTGGGATTCAATCCTAGACATTCTGGCTCCAAGATTGTAACCACCATACACACTGTCTTCCTGACAACAACAAGTTATCTCAAAGTGTTGTGAGGATAAAATTAGATCAAAAGGAGGAAATACTTGTCAATATCAGCTGCTAAAATCCTCATAAATCTCTAGACCAAAGTCAGAGATAACAATTCTTTCTGTATGACTTCCTGTAGCATTTATTCTTGACCCGTATAACTTATATACTGACTTGTACTATATCACTTGACAATCATGTCTCATTACATCATATAGATTATAAACTGTTTGAAGCTGAGGATAAAAAGTATCCCATGACTTATAAATATTAGTAGAATTAAAATGTCAATGTATGTCACTTTAAAATTTCTTTTTATGACTCTTATCCATTTCATAGTTCCTTAGATCCTAGTCTTAATTATTGTTAAATTTATACAAGTGTTGGTTACTTTGACAATTTATGCTTCTCCAGTGTTTTAATCACTTTCCCTGAGCTCATCCTCCCTATATGAGAGTATCAGTATTTCCTAGCCCTGTTCACTTGCCTCTGAATCTAGCCTATTCCCATAACTTTCTTCATTCTATATCTCAGCTTAGTCTCAGCTCTCCAGCATGCCCATTCTTATTTGTCCATACTGGTTCTAGAGTGTGCTTGAGGCCCCAGGGATTAAATACACATGCCAGGCTCAAAGCTTATATCCACAGTCACCTGGACTGCTCACTAGGAGCTCATGTGGAGTTAACAGAAAACACTAAGTTAAAATCTGTTTTCCTGTCATTGCCAAACAGATATTTGAGAAAATCAACAGAGGTGCTAAACTCTCAAATGTTAAGTACATTGCTCTTTAAAAAATAATTCTCAAGATTATCAAAAACTGCTGACATGAAAAATTATTTTCAACGTGTTAAAAATGTTGGGATGATTTGGGAGAATGACATTCTAACATGTATACTATCATGTGAATTGAATCGCCAGTCTATGTCTGACGCAGGATGCAGCATGCTTGGGGAGGGAGGTGGGAGGGGTTCATGTTTGGGAATGCATGTAAGAATTAAAGATTTTAAAATTTAAAAATAAAAAACTAAAATTTAAAAAAAAAATAAAAAAAAATAAAATAGTTGGTCAAAAAAAAAAATGTTACTTACAAAAGAATCCAGTTGAACATACACATACCCACACATACCTAGAAAAATGTAGGAAAGGTTATATACCAAAACATGCATAGTTTATATTCAAAACTGAGATTGTGAATAATTTCTCTTATTTCTTAGTTATCAGCATTTTCCATAATAAACATGTACTGTTCATACAACAAATATATTATTTAAAAACCAACTGAGTGACAACATGCTCATTTAACTTATGATCATTCCAGTGCTATGTAATCAACAAACTAATAGTATTTTACATCAGTGATCTGAAGACATACATTTTATATGCATATTTCATTCCTTAAGGTCTTTCCTAATGTCCATTTTTTAAGCTAATCTTTTATTCTTTTTTCCTTACCTGCATCAGCTACATAGATGGTTGATACAGCTGCTTTAAATGTATTCTAAATTTCACAGGCAGTTTTTGTTCAATTTTTAGTTAACTATACCTCTTTCTTAGGCAACCAATTTTTGCTGGTCTCTTGATTTGTTACCTAAAACAAGTTTGCTTTACACATGCAGGTTTTTTTACACCATCAATCTAGATAATATAGTACTCTAAAAGCAAGTTAAGTCATTTGAGTTTTGCATAGGTCTTTTTAGAGAGCAAAGCTGCCATTTCCTTTGAGGGAACAATACACTTTAAAGTGGCATATAGCAATTAACAAAACAACAGACATACCCTCTATACACCAACACTTTTATTTTTTTCTTTCATTTTTACTTTATTTTATTTTACAATACTGTATTGGTTTTGCCATATATTGACATGAATCCACCACAGGTATACATGCGTTCCCAAACATGAACCCTCCTCCCACCTCCCCTCCCATAACAACTCTCTGGGTCATCACCGTGCACCAGCCCCAAGCATGCTGTATCCTGCGTCGGACATAGACTGGCGATTCGATTCTTACATGATAGTATACATGTTAGAATGCCATTCTCCCAAATCATCCCACCCTCTCCCTCTCCCTCTGAGTCCAAAAGTCCATTATACATATCTGTGTGTTTTTTGCTGTCTTGCATACAGGGTCGTCATTGCCATCTTTCTAAATTCCATATATATGTGTTAGTATACTGTATTGGTGTTTTTCTTTCTGGCATACTTCACTCTGTATAATCGGCTCTAGTTTCATCCATCTCATCAGAACTGATTCAAATGTATTCTTTTTAACAGCTGAGTAATACTCCATTGTGTATATGTACCACAGCTTTCTTATCCATTCATCTGCTGACGGAGATCTAGGTTGTTTCCATGTCCTGGCTATTATAAACAGTGCTGCGATGAACATTGGGGTACATGTGTCTCTTTCAATTCTGGTTTCTTTGGTGTGTATGCCCAGCAGTGGGATTGCTGGGTCATATGGCAGTTCTGTTTGCAATTTTTTAAGGAATCTCCACACTGTTCTCCAAAGTGGCTGTACTAGTTTGCATTCCCACCAACAGGGTATGAGGGTTCCCTTTTCTCCACACCCTCTCCAGCATTTATTGCTTGCAGATTTTTGGATCGCAGACATTCTGACTGGTGTGAAGTGGTACCTCATTGTGGTTTTGATTTGCATTTCTCTAATAATGAGTGATGTTGAGCATCTTTTCATGTGTTTGTTAGACATCCATATGTCTTCTTTGGAGAAATGTCTATTTAGTTCTTTGGCCCATTTTTTGATAGGATCAATCCAAGAAGAAGATATAACAATTATAAATATATATGCACCCAATATAGGAGCACTGCAATATGTAAGACAAATGCTAACAAGTATGAAAGGGGAAATCAACAATAACACAATAATAGTGGGATACTTTAATACCCTACTCACACCTATGGACAGATCAACTAAATAGAAAATCAACAAAGAAACGCAAACTTTAAATGATACATTAGACCAGTTAGACCTAATTGATATCTATAGGACATTTCACCCCAAAACAATGAATTTCACCTTTTTCTCAAGTGCTCATGGAATATTCTCCAGGATAGATCACATCCTGGGCCATAAATCTAAACTTGATAAACTAAAAAAAAATCGAAATCATTCCAAACATCTTTTCTGACCATAATGCATTAAGATTAGATCTCAATTACAGGAGAAAAACTATTAAAAATTCCAACATATGGAGGTTGAACAACACACTTCTGAATAACCAACAAATCACAGAAGAAATTAAAAAGAAATCAAAATATGCATAGAAACTAATGAAAATGAAAACACAACAACCCAAAACCTGTGGGACACTATAAAAGCAGTGCTAAGAGGAAAGTTCATAGCAATACAGGCATACCTCAAGAAACAAGAAAAAAGTCAAATAAATAACCTAACTCTACACCTAAAGCAACTAGAAAAGGAAGAATTGGAGAACCCCAGAGTTAGTAGAAGGAAAGAAATCTTAAAAATTAGGGCAGAAATAAATGCAAAAGAAACAAAAGAAACCATAGCAAAAATCAACAAAGCCAAAAGCTGGTTCTTTGAAAGGATAAATAAAATTGACAAACCATTAGCCAGACTCATCAAGAAGCAAAGAGAGAAAAATCAAATCAATAAAATTAGAAATGAAAATGGAGAGATCACAACAGACAACACAGAAATACAAAGGATCATAAGAGACTACTATCAGCAGTTATATGCCAATAAAATGGACAACGTGGAAGAAATGGACAAATTCTTAGAAAAGTACAACTTTCCAAAACTGAACCAGGAAGAAATAGAAAATCTTAACAGACCCATCACAAGCACGGAAATTGAAACTGTAATCAGAAATCTTCTAGCAAACAAAAGCCCAGGTCCAGATGGCTTCACAGCTGAATTCTACCAAAAATTTCGAGAAGAGCTAACACCTATCCTACTCAAACTCTTCCAGAAAATTGCAGAGGAAGGTAAACTTCCAAACTCATTCTATGAGGCCACCATCACCCTAATACCAAACCCTGACAAAGATACTACACCAACACTTTTAAACAATTCTAACCCTATGCGTGCATGTGTGCTAAGTTGCTTCAGTTAAGCCCAACCCTTTGTGACCCCATGGACTGTAGCCCACCAGGCTCCTTTGTCCATGTGACTCAGACAAGAATACTGGAGTGGATTGCCGCGTTCTCCTCCAGGGGATCTTCCTGACCAAGGGATTGAACCCACATCTCTTATGTCTCCTGCATTGGTAGGAGGGTTCCTAACCAATAGTGCTAACTGAGAAGCCCTCTAATCCTATAACGAAGTATAAAAATAAAATATAATAAATTTTACACAATAAAAGTGGTCTTTAAACCATCATTCACTAGCATGTATATTAACACAGCAATCCAGTTGTACAATGTTCCCACATAAAACCAAACCAATCTGTTTTCTAAAGTGAAGTAATGCTGATGATCAGAATTTTAGCCCAGAGCACTGAGCAAACAAACATGGATAATTTTAGAAGGAGCCATGATAGTGAATATCTGTCTGCACCTCTACAAAGCAAAATGTTGCTAAGTAGAAATAAAAGAAAGTCTACTGAAATTTAGGCAATTGGAATAGGAAGATAGGCAATGAATGAACTGCCTAAACAAATTTGTATGAGGAAATATATATGCATAGAAAAAAATTTTAAAAGGCGATTATAAAAAACTTGTATAAGCATGGTTATGTCTGTCCATGGTACATTGAAAGAGGTTTGCAGTTCAACTTTTGCTACCAGCTTTATTACTGATACTCTTTGTTGTTTAGAGATTATAATTACTCTATAATTATTTCTACAGAAATTTAGGATGTTTGCCCCTTAGGAATGTCAGAACTGAGGCTGCCAAAGAAAAGTAGGACTATCAATTGATTTCAACCTATGTCCAAGGATTTCTGATGGAAGAAACTGTAAGTTCTGAATTAATATATTCTTTGTCACCACTGTTTTCTTGAATAAACTCATCGAGTAAGAATCCAGTATGATGAAAACACAAGATGTGCTACACTCGATCCCTGTCTAACTCTTCGATGTTCAGCATAGCATGAAGGAAGGGACTGGACTTGAAATCTGTGTCATGGCACTGTAACTTCGTCAATCACAATATCTGTTTTAGGATTTTTAAAAATTGTGTCACAGGTATTTTGGATGGGTTTATGTGAAGGTGAAATAAAGCCATATACTAAAGGATTTAGTAAACTGAAAATTCTTGTATAGACTCCTTTGGTTTTAATATTATTATTATTATTCTTTCTCTGATAGTACTAGGGGGGGTAAAAGGAAGGTGTGACCCTGTAGCATTAGCCCTTATTTCTAATCTATTTTATGTCTTCATACTCTACATATTTATAGTACATTGTTTACTTGAACTTTGTTATTTATATCAAATTTATCACTCTACATCTTGAAAGCTCAAGCAACAGCAATCACAACAGAGAAAAAGTAATAATAACCGCCCATCACTTAGAACTTGCTCTGTATTTAAGAGGATGATAGGTGCTTTTAATTCTCCTGTAATTCCAAAAATGGCCAATTTTATAAAGAGGATATCAAGACTCTGAGTGCTAATTAACATTGCCTGAGGGGACGCATACATGCTTACTTACCTTACTTTAAACATTTCTTTTTGTGTGTGATTATATTCACTATAATTCTTTATCCTATCAGACTCAGTAACTCACCAAACCACTTTCTTTAAAAAATACTTCTTTAAGATGTGATAAACTTAAAACTCCCACTCAAACTAGGAGTACAGGTCTGACCACAGACTAATCATTTTTCTTTTTTTGATTAATTGTATGATTCCTAAAATATTTCATATATAGTATAATGCCTGGGAATTTATTAGCCTTTTCTTAATTTTTTTTTATTTTACTAAAAGAAACATAATTTAATAAAATTTGTCATTTTAAGTATACAGTTCAGTGGCATCAAGTACATTCACATTGTTGTACAACCATCACACAGCCTGTGTATCTCCAGGCCTTTTTCATAGTCCCAAACTGAAATTCTGTAACCATTAAACAATAACTTCCCACTTCCTCATTCCTCCAGCCATTAGTAACCACCATTCTACTTTCTGTCTTTATTTGTATATTTGACTACCTTAGATTCCTCAAACAAGTTGAATCATACAATATCTGTCCTTCCGTGTTTGGCTTATTTTACTTAGCCTGTGAAATAAGGAGGCTGAGCTCCAAAGAATTGATGCTTTCCAATTACGGTGCTTGAGAAGACACTTAGCAGTCAATCCTAAAGGAAATCAACCCTAAGTAGTCATTGGAAGGACTGTTGCTGAAGCTTCTTCAGGCAAGAATACTGCAGTGGGTTGCCACGCTCTTCAGGGGATCTTCCCAATCCAAGGATCGAACTCAGGTTTCCCGCATTGCAGGTGGACTCTTTTATGGTCTGAGCCACCAGGGAAGCCCATGAATACTAGAACGGGTCACCTATCCCTTCTACAGGGGATCTTCCTGACCCACGAATCGAACCAGGGTCTCCTGCATTGTAGGTGGATTCTTTACCAGTTGAGCTACCAGGGAAGCCCAATACTTTGGCCATCTGATGCAAAAAAGACCCTGCTGCTGGGAAGGATTGAAGGCAAAAGGATAAGGGGGTGGCAGAGGATGAGATAATTAGATAGCAGCACCAACTCAATGGATGTAAATTTGAGCAAACTCCACAAGACAGTGGAGGACAGAAAAGCTTGGTGTGGTATAGTCCATGAAGTGGTAAAGAGTCAGATTTGACTTAGCAACTTAACAACCAAAATGAAATAAGAATCATCCATGCTATGTCATCCATAACACGTATCAGTGTTTTATTCCTTTCTAAGTCTACTCCATTATATGCATAAACACATGTTTTTTCACACTTTCATCAATGAATATTTGGGTTGTTTCCACTTTTAGCTATTGTGAATAACACTGCTGTGAACATAGGTAAACAAATACCTGTTCAAGTTCCTGCTTTCAATTTTTTGTGTATGTATGCAGAATATGTTACTTATTTACTTATCTGCTACAACAGAACACTGGTTTTGCATCTTCATGGAACAGAATTCAGTAATTCCCTGATCTCTTTATATAACATCCACTTGAATTTCATCATCCAATTAATATCGTCTAATGATTTAATCCTTTAAGTGTATTAGGAGGCTCACCCTGAATAGATTACACTGGCTTCAATTCTTCATGCCACTATCTTTGCAACTTAGAACATTAGTCTTCAAACTCCACGGTAATAGAAATTACTTTCATTATGAAACTGGTTTATAATTCATCTTTTATATACATTAAAAGGTTGAAAGTATTTCAAATTCTCAAATTCTAGAGAAAGGAGGAATTTTCAGAAAGAATATAAAATATGTTTTCTCCCGTTTAATAGCACATATAAATCAGTACTAATTAGCATCCCTTGTAGCTCAGTCAGTAAAGCATCTGCCTGCAGTGTAGGAGACCTAGGTTTGATCCCTGGGTTGGGAAGGCCCCTGGAGAAGGAAATGGCAACCCACTCCAGTATCCTTGCCTGGAAAATCTCATGGAGAAAGGAGCCTGGTGGGCTGCAGTCCACGGGGTCACAAGGAGTCAGACATGACTGAGCAACTAACACTAACTAATAAATCAATGTTTATTAGCATCAATTTAAGTTAATAATATCTTGCTCTGACAGTTCAAAATTTTATTTACTCCTTTACATGCTTCTCTGTGGTTTACCAATAGTACTTTATAAAAGCCAAAATAAACAAACTTCAGGCAATCATAAAACTTGAGGGTTGGAATTGGAATTAGGAAATCTCTACTCATATAAGCAATGTCATTAAACTTGCTCAAAAGAAAGTAGAACTGTTTTTCATCTAAATGGATGAAAGTTACTATCCTTTTACCCAATCACAATGCTAAAATCTTAATTTTGGAATAAAACTTTATAAATATGAATTATTTATCACATATTGATATAACTCAGCATACAACTAAGGAGTGTAACATCTTATTAAATCATGTAAAATATTTACAGCATAAGAAAAACATGACAGAGGATTCAGGTACATAAAATATGTTTTTCTCTAGTAATTTAGAAAACAATAGGTATCATCATAGCCTATTTTCTACACAATAGGTTTATAAAGATTAAATTTAAATATTAAATCTCTGTCCTTCTATATCCTCACACTTTATGCATTCATGCTTCATGATGTGAATTTGATGCTGAATAAAAACGCATTATCCAATAAGTAAACTATGGTACATCCAGCCAATAGATTATTATTCAGTGCTAAAAAGAAATGCATTATCAAGTCATGAAAAAAATGGAAGAAACTTAGATGTAAATTTGTAAGATGTACATGTAAGAGGCCCATCTAAAAAGGCTATATACTGTAAGACTCCAACTGCATATATGACATTCTGGAGAAGGCAAAACTACACAGAAAGGAAAGAGATCAATGATTGCCAGGAGTTAAGAGACTGGAAGGACTGAATATGTGGAGCACAAGGGTTTTTAGAGCAGTGAAATGATTCTGCATGATACCATAATGGTAGATTAACGTCATCATATGTTCGTCCAAACCCACAGAATGCACAGCACCAACAGTAGACACTAATATAAACTATCGGCTTTGTTTTTCTAATGATATGACAATGCAGGCTTCACAGCAAATGTACCACTCTGACGGGGGTACTGGAAAGGGGGGAGGCTATGCACGTGTGAGGGCAGGAGGCATAGGGGAAAATTCTACATCTTCCTTCCAATTTTTCTGTGAATCTAAACTGGTCTAAAAATAAATGCATTATCTTTCATTCTAGACTTAGTTTCAGGTAATACAAAGAGACCAAAGTAAATAATCTCAATATTTCTTTATCTAGAGCAATTCTTTCTGTTTCCCATAACCAACTGGATTTTTTTTACAGAATAATTCTCAAATTTCATATTTTTGTTATCCTTGGATGAAACCTAAAGGTAACACCTTTTACAGATTTATATCAGGTTTCCTTTATAGAAGTCTCAAAATTTTCTTTTCATTGTATGAAACTTTTTAAGGTGTGAATACATTCAAGTGTCCCTAAATATATTCTGTGACATGGTGATACTAACATTTATTGGCGACTAGGTGCTAGATACTATGTTACATAATTTATACATTTAGTTTTTGTATGTTTTTTTTTAATTCCACCTGCAATGCGGGAAACCTGGGTTCTATTCCTAGGTTGGGAAGATCCCCTGGAGGAGGGCATGGAAGTCCACTCCAGTATTCTTGCCTGGAGAATCCCCATGGACAGAGGACCCTGGCAGGCTACAGCCCATGGGGTCACAAAGAATCAGACACGACCGAACAACTAAGCTCAGCACCCTCAAAGTTATCTGTAATATTGCATAAATTTTAGGAGTACAACATAGTAATTCCATTTTTTGCAGATTTCATTTTATTATAATTATTACACCCTATTGACTATAATTTCCCATGCTACATAGTAAATCCTTGTTGCTAATCTCACTATATACACAACAGACTCACAGACATAGAACAGTAGTTTATTGTTACCAAAGGACGGGAGGGGTAATATATGACTAACAGATACAAACTACTATACATAAAATAGATTAGCAACATTTATTTTTAACTATATAAAACTGTAGGGTCTTCCAGGTGGTTCAGTGGCAAAGAAAGCACCTGCCAATGCAGGAAATGCTGATTTGATCCCCAGGTCAGGAAAATCACCTAGAGGAGCAAATACTCTTGCTTAGAAAATTCCATAAACAGAGGAGCCTGACAAGCCACAGTCCATGGGGTCATAGAGTCCGACACGACTAAGCGACTGAGAATGCACACACGCGTGCCTGCATATAAAATTTTGGATGCTGTATTTCATCTATAAAAAGGGCAATATCCTATAGCTCATGATGAGATTATCTGTAACTCATTTATTCCTTATGAGAAACGTGGGATGCTAGTATGACTGCTTTTTATTTTACATATCCATTGAGTCAATGATGCCATCCAGCCATCTCATCCTCTATCGCCCCCTTCTCTTCCTGCCTTCAATCTTTCCCAGCATCAAGGTCGTTTCCAGTGAATCAGTTCTTCACATCAGGTGGCCAAAGTACTGTAGCTTCAGCTTCAGCATTAGTCCTTCCAATGAATATTTAGGGTTGATTTCCTTTAGGATTGACTGGTATGATCTCCTTGCAGTCCAAGGACTCTCAAGAGTCTTCTCCAATACCACAGTTCAAACTCAACAATTCTTCAGCGCTCAGCTTTCTTATTTGCCTTGAAGTGATGGCACTGGATGCCATGATCTTCATTTTGTGAATGTTTAGTTTTAAGCCAGCTTTTTCACTTTCCTTTTTCATTTTCATCAAGAGGCTCTTTAGCTCCTCTTTACTTTTTGCCGTAAGGGTGGTGTCATCTGCAAATATGAGGTTATTGATACTTCTCTCAGCAGTCTTGATTCCAGTTTGTGCTTCATCCACCCTGGCATTTCAAATGATGTACTCTGCATATAATTTAAATAAGCAAGGTGACAGTATACAGATTTGATGTACAACTTTCCCAATTTGGAACCTGTTTCTTGTTCCATGTCCAGTTCTCACTGGAGTAAAGACTTCCCTGGTGGCTCAGATGGTAAAGCGTCTCTCTGCAATGTGGGAGACTTGGATTCGATCCCTGGTTCGGGAAGATTCTCTGGAGAAGGAAATGGCAACCCAGTACTCTTGCCTAGAAAATCCCATGGATGGAGGAGCCTGGTGTCCATGGGGTCGCAAAGAGTCGGACACGACCGAGCGACTTCACTTTCACTGTCAAGCCTCTTCTAGTTCCATGGTTGCAGTTACCATCCACAGTGATTTTGGAGCCCAAGAAAATAAAATCTCTCACTGCTTCCAATTTTTCACCTTCTATTTGCCATGGAGTGATGGGACTAGATTCCCTCATCTTAGTTTTTTAATGTTTGTTTTTTTTTTCCTTTTTTTCATGTCTGAGTCTGAATCTGCATTGTAACATGGTAACAAGATTTCCAGATACTTTCTTGGTAACTGAAAGTTTGAGAAGAACAAAGCTCTTCTCTTTTTCAATTTGTAAGACTTAAAGAGCATATGCAAAATAAGAAAATAAGTGTACAAGCAATAAAGATGCTCCAGTTCAGATCATCTCATTGCATCCAGTGAAAAATAACATTTAATAATTTTGGCTCCAAAATTAATCTTACAGATATATGCATCCCTTCTCACTATTTTTTTTCTTTCCTTAAACCTCTAACTTATTCAGTTAATATGTGTCTACTATGTTGCAATATTCATGCAGTCCTATCTTCCAGTTTGCTGTTTTACTTCTTAGGATATATACAAATCCAAATGGTGGTTTTCCCTTTCCCCCTAGAACTTTAGGGCTTAACTAGTGACATAGTGACATGGATTATTTCTTTCCACTAGATGGCAGTAACAGCAATTTAATAATACATTTTATGAAGCAACTGCCAGCTTGCCGCATGTACAGCACACAATGACTCTTTGTGTGAAGGTTTTGTGAATTGCTGGGCTTACTATGGGAGCAATGACTTAGTGGCAAAACAGAGAATATTTTTTCTCTATTGACATCTATGCTTAAATTTCGTTACGCTTGCTTTTCAAGATTAAAAGCAGTCTTGTTTTCATATCGCTTATGCCTTGCTGTAATAATCAGCTATTTTGAATGATTTCTACTGGTGTTTGAAAATAGACAAGTGGTTGCTAAAATAGGGTACCTTGTTAGCATAACTGTCAATAAATCATTTAATTCTTCTAGTTTTTAAGGAGAGTTTTCTCTTTTTTCTCTATCAAAGGCTATATGTGTATATAATTTTTAAATACAGAAATTAAAGAGTTTCATGATAAATTACATATTGGGTTGATAGATTCATATTTATTGTTTTTTTGCTAATAAATATTTGAAGAGCATCATATGCAAATACCATACTATGAAGTTAAACAATGACAGTGAGAAAAAAATGGTTTTAAAGTGATAAGAGGATTTTATAAATGCACTTCTATTGACATTCTAATGAGTGTTTAAACATGATTCCTTGCATTCAGAATGTTTTCACATAAATATTAAACAATTAGCCCAAAGAAAGGAAGAAGTTTATTAATCAAAAGATAAAGTCCTTTGGGGATAACATTATGCAGCCTCCTTTTAGCCCTGATATTTCAAGGGACTAGAATAGAATAGGCTTTACTATTGTTCAGATTTGTCCTATAATAATGGTTTGTGTTAAACTGAAAGTGCTTCTCTAAGTAACTGTGTGAAGAGCCAGATGATTGGTTTCCTTGATAGTCTTGAAAAAATAAAAATGAATAACTGGAAAAATTAAATTATAAAATATTAAAATATGTGTATGCTATTATTTGCATTGGACACAAAATCATTCTGTCAAGTTTTTATACAAGTTTCTAATGCTGACTGCCAATTATTTTATGTTTTCTGAATGAGATCAGACAGTTCTCAGAAGGGCCTGCCCTGTTGGTGTGGAGCCTTGCTCTAGACTGGGCTTCCCTGGTGTCTTAGACAGTATAGAATCTGCCCACAATGAGGGAGAGGCAGGTTTGATCCCTGGGTCAGGAACATCCTCTGGAGAAGGGGATGGCTACCCACTCCAGTATTCTTGCTTGGAGAATCCCATGGACTACATGGGCAGGCTACAGTTCACAGGGTCGCACGGAGTTGGACATGACTGATCGACTTCCACTCACTCACTCCTTTCTTCTAGACTGTTTCCTTGCCTCTTAGAAGAGTGAGGCTGCATCTGCTAGGAGTTAGATTTTAAACAACTAGTGCTCCAGTCCATGTGGTCACAAAGAGTCGGACGTGACTGAGTGACTGAACTGAACACATAGTGAAAAGACTAGATAGATATATCCTTGAAAATTCCTGAGAAAGAGGTCAGTTTGAAGACCAAACTGGGATGTCTAGAAGAGTCTGACAAAGGCAAATATTTTTTAGTTTTCTTTTTAAATTTGGTTCCTGTGGTTGTCCAGAATACCACAATCAGTTTACATTTAGGTATTACGCAGTGTGAAAAACATCTTATATTTAAATACTAGATATGAATAACTGGGCTTCCCAGGTGGTGCTTGTGGTAAAGAACTCACCTGTCAATGCAAGAGACACAAGAGACATGGGTTTGATCTTGGGTTCAGAAGATCACCTGGAGGAGGGCACGGCAAACCACTCCAGTATTCTTGCCTGGGAAATCCCATGGACAGGGTCACAAAGAGTTGGACATGACCGAAGTGACTTAGGATGCATGCAGACACACAGCACAAGATAGATGGGTATTGCTTCCTGGTGAAGAAGTTAGTTCTTTTCTCCCAGCTGGGGCTCACTTGAGCCTTTCCTTCTTTCTGTCTCTATCCCTTCTCCACTCCCTACACTTCCCCTTTTCTCCCCAGATAGAGTACTGATGCTCAAACTCCTGTCCAGGGTAAGATCTAGAGGTTAAACAATGGCAAACCATACTATTAGCAAGAAAAGCAAAAGCCTTGTCTTTGCTTGCACAGATGAACAGCTTCTAGACATCAGCTGAGCTATGTATACCCGCTTGGGAGCAGAATGAAAGGCTGTACAAACAGCTTTCTATGGTGACATCTTTCAGGAGGCACTTTGGTGCTGAGCCAAAAGCAAATAGACTGGAACTTATGTTTTAAGTCTGAGATCTCAATTCTGTTTGGATATTGTCATATTAACTTTCTGAAGACCAGTGATTTAATTTTAAGATCATTCTATAAAGATTTATGAAAGAATATTATGTAAATATTGATACATACATTTTGAAGGTGTTTGACATATGTCAATTTAACTTGTGCAACATATGTTTTATATTTAAAATACAAAATGAGCTCAGTGTCAACTTTTATTAGTTAATCATATGTAAGTTAGCTGAGACCAGATTGAATTTCATTGTTAGAATATTTCAGATTTAGCTTTAGATGTGCAAATTTATATATCATGAAACTGGTAATTTTTACTAAAAGACAAATACACATGGAGTAATTTTATATTTTGAGTATTATTAATATCTTTTATGGTATTATTTGTCCCATGTTTCCTTTTTTTCTAGTTTAATGTACAAAATGTGGGCTATATTTAAGTTATACAGTTTATTTACACACCTCATGTGCTAAATTGCTTCAGTTGTGTCTGACTCTGTGAGACCCTAAGGACTTCAGCCTGCCAGGCTCTTCTGTCCATGGGATTTTCCATGCAAGAATACTGGGGTGGATTGCTGTGCCCTCCTCCAGGGAATCTTCCCGACCCAGGGATCAAACCCATCTCTTATGTCTAACCTGAATTGACAGGCAGGTTCTTTACTCACTAGCGCCACCTGGAAAGCCCTAGACAGGTAAATATACTTAAATTTCTAAAGTATATAAATTAGGTTGCCAGACCTAGTTCAGAAAACTGGAACATTTATCTGTATCAGAATTTGTCCATTTGGCTTAATGATGTGCTTTTGTTTGTTTATTTTGTTATAATATCAAAGGTGTATGTCTTAAAATATCAATCAGTATTTAGAACTCAAGCTAAAATTAACACTATTCATCATTCTGCCAGGCTAAAACAAACAAAAAATCAAAACAAAGCACAAAGAACAATACAAACAAACAAAAATTACACACAAAAATTTTTAAAACCACAAAAAACTGATCTGTGTACCTTTTGTTAAAAAAGTAGTCCTCAGGAAACTAAAGAATAAACCAAAGAAGAAAAAATACTACTTTTGATAACATGCCTCTCTCCATATGCTAAGTCATAGGTTAAGTATAGTTAATGTTATTCAATTTGTGAACATGTGTGTGTGTGTGTGTGTGTGTGTGTGTGATCTACATCAATTTAGGATTAATAGTGGAAAAATATACAAACCATCAGTACACAAAAGATAGTCATAAGAAAGGATCAACAAGTGTTCAAAAAAGGCAACTTGGAATGAATGTACATATTTAGGCTTTCAGACAAAATTTTCACATAAATGAGGAGGGGTAAGTTTGATTGGGACTCAGTTTTTAAAGTGTAAATAATGTAAGCAGATTTATTTTAGCTGTTATTTTTAAAAATTAGGTTTGTTTATAATTTATGAAGTAAGCTCAGAAGAATAAACTATTAGTTGTTACACATGTTATTCTTAAACAATTCTGTGTGATATAGTACACTCCAAAATCCTTTATGTTTGATTTCAGCAAGGAATAGAAGATCATACTTGTAAAAAAATTTGAGGGGACTATGATTTTCCCTAGGGGCATCTATTATGCCTTTTGTTCATGCCAGTAATAATGATGACAAAGGGGATTAAGATAATAGGTTTTATATAGAACTCACTATATGCCAATATTGCTTTAAAAGATGTAAACATATTATTCTATTCTTTTATAAAGATGAAAATAAAATATAAACTAAACATCATAGTATTTAAATCATTCTGCTTAAGATATCCCAGGAGATACAAGTTCCCTCTTTCAAAGTACTTAAAAGTGCTTAAATGACTTCCCATATTTCTCTCAGGCTATTCTTTACAGAGCAAAGCACATTCTGAAAAATGGAAATCAATTCACATCTCTGATCAGAATGGCTTCCCATGTGACATAGAAAAAAAAAAATCCAATATTCTTAACACACCAACAGGAGCTTCCATTACTTGGCCCCAACACATAAGATGTGTTGGCATTGCTCAAATACGCACACTCTCCTTGGAGAAAGTGTTCTCCCAAAACAGTCTTGCCTCCTGGAGTCTTGATTCTGGCTCTTCCCTTGGCCTGTGAGGTTCTTCCCAGATAACTCATGGTAAGCATACTGCTTCACTTTTCCAAGTCTCCCCTTGATGCTACCAATGCAGAAAAGCCTTCCCCAACATAAAAGAGAAGATATTCTCCTTTTAACCTCCCACCCAATGTTATTTTTCTTCACATTATTTGACACTATTAAAAACAGTAAATCAAAGAGGACACTAATAGATGGAGAAATATACCGTGTTCATGGATCGGAAGAATCAATATAGTGAAAATGAGTATACTACCCAAAGCAATCTACAGATTCAATGCAATCCCTGTCAAGCTACCAACAGTATTTTTCACAGAGCTAGAACAAATAATTTCACAATTTGTATGGAAATACAAAAAACCTTGAACAGCAAAGCAATCTTGACAAAGAAGAATGCAACCGGAAGAATCAACCTGCCTAACTTCAGGCTCTACTACAAAGCCGCAGTCATCAAGACAGTATGGTACTGACACAAAGACAGAAATATAGATCAATGGAACAAAATAGAAAGCCCAGAGATAAATCCACATACCTATGGACATCTTATCTTTGACAAAGGAGGCAAGAATATACAATGGATTAAAGACAATTTCTTTAACAAGTCATGCTGGGAAAACTGGTCAACCCCTTGTAAAGGAATGAAACTAGAACACTTTTTAACACCATACACAAAAATAAACTCAAAATGGATTAAAGATCTAAATGTAACACAAAACTATAAAACTGTTAGAGGAGAATATAGGCAAAACACTCTCTGACATAAATCACAGCAGGATCCTCTATGACCCACCTCCCAGAATACTGGAAATGAAAGCAAAAATAAACAAATGGGACCTAATTAATATTAGAAGCTTCTTCACAACAAAGGAAACTATAAGCAAGGTGAAAAGACAGCATTCTGAATGGGAAAAAATAATAGCAAATGAAGCAACTGACAAATAATTAATCTCAAAAATATACAAGCAACTTATGCAGCTCAATTCCAAAAAAATTAATGACCCAATAAAAAAATGGGCCAAAGAAATAAACAGACATTTCTCCAAAGAAGACATACAGATGGCTAACAAACACATGAAAAGATGCTCAACATCACTTATTATCAGAGGAATGCAAATCAAAACCACAGTGAGGTACCATTTCACACCAGTCAGAATGGCTGCTATCTAAACGTCCATAAGCAATAAATGCTGGAGAGGGAGTGGAGAAAAGGTAAACCTTTTACACTGTTGGTGGGAATGCAAACTAGTACAGCCACTATGAAGAACGGTGTGGAGATTCCTTAAAAAACTGGAATAGAACTGTCATATGACCCAGCAATCCCACTGCTGGGCATACACACCGAGGAAACCAGAATTGAAAGAGACACGTGTACTCCAATGTTCATTGCAACACTGTTTATAATAGTCAGGACATAGAAGCAACCTAGATGTCCATCAGCAGATGAATGGATAAGAAAGCAGTGGTACACAATGGAGTATTACTCAGCCATTAAAAAGAATACATTTGAATCAGTTCTAATGAAGTAGATGAAACTGGAGCTGATTATACAGAGAGAAGTAAGCCAGAAAGGAAAACACTAATACAGTATAATAACTCATATATATGGAATTTAGAAAGATGGTAACAATAACCCTGTATGCAAGACAGCAAAAGAGACACAGATATATAGAACAGTCTTTTGGACTCTGTGGGAGAAGGCGAGGGTGGGATGATTTGGGAGAATGGCATTGAAACATATATAATATCATATGTGAAATGAATCTCCAGAGGGTCAATGCATGATACAGGATCTCGGGGTTGGTGCACTGGGATGACCCAGAGGGATGGTATGGGGAGGGAGGTAGGAGGGGGGTTCAGGTGGGGAACACGTGTACACCTGTGGCGGATTCACACTGATATATGGCAAAACCAATACAATATTGCAAATTAATTAGCCTCCAATTAAAATAAATAAATTTATATTAAAAAAATAAAGTGGATAACACTGTACAAAAGATGGAAACATACTAGATTTGGGATTTGCCTTACATTGTTCATACATGCAAGGATGATGCATTTAAAAAATTTGGGTGGGTGTAATGACTTTCTAAGTAGGTTTAAAAAAATTTAAAAAAACAAACAGTATATATATATATATATATATATATATTTTTTTTTTTTTTTTGCTTGTTGGTTTCATGCCTGCCTCCCTTCTGCCCCACCATAAGTGCTAGAATGTAAAAGTCATACTTGTTGGAACTGTGTTCACTACTATACCTCTACCGCTTAGAAGATTACCTAGTGCATAGTAAGTGCTCAGTGAACACTGATGGATTAAATTGCATCACTCAATAATTTTCTCTTCACAGTTGGTTAGGCTAAAATGATCTGATGCACACTGCTAACTCCAAATCTAAGTTCAATGTGAAACACACACTCACACATACAACATACCCCTACACAGAGACTTGTAAAAACTTAGTAAGAAACTTCTTAAAAGCACAATCTAGCTTTGGAATACTGTTGTGTTAATATTTTAATTTTGTAAAGTAAAGTATCTTTTCTATATAAAATTTAAAGGGGCAAAAGTCAGATGTACATATCAGTGTATTGAGTATAATATTGGTTAGGCCAAAGAGTTCATTCAAGTTTTCCATGAGATGTTACAGAATAACCTGTATGAGTTTTATATATAAATTTATATCCATGTCAGTATAGTATCTGAAATACATAAATATCTAATAGACTTAACAGTAGTATAACATCAATATTATCAGCAGACATGTAACATATAAAAATGATGAATATGTATTATATCTAGCTAGCTAGCTAGCTTTCAGGTGACTTGTACCATTATAAACAAAATTGCTAATTATGTTTTGTACAAGTAAAGTTGTTTACTCTCAAATACAATTAGTATGGTTATTTTTTTAGAATAAATTTATTGGTATAAGTCCTTGGCTTAATTTAGGGTGCTTCCCTGGTGGCTCAGTGGTAAAGAACCTCCTTGCCAATGTAGGAGACACAGGTTTGATTCCTGGCTGGGAAGATCCCCTGGAGTAGGAAATGGCAACCCACTTTAGTATTCTTGCCTGGGAAATTCCACAGACAGAGGAGCCTGGTGGGTTACAGTCCATGGGGTTGCAAAAGTGTTGGACACCACTTAGTGACAAAACAGCAACAAAAATGGCTTAATGCATTTTTTCTCTCCACATTATGTCTAATCTTGGTCTAAAGAGAATTCCTGAAATATTTTAAACCATCAGTGGAACATTAGAACAATTAGCAAATCCATCCGCTAAACTCATTCATTTATACTAAATCACATTTTTATACTGTGGTTTTTGTTTTCATCAAATGTCATACCTGATGAATGCAACCATTACATTGAAGCAAAGAAGCATGTATTCTGTTTTGTGCATCACATATTGTTGGTGGTGAATACCGCTAGATCACATGCAGCTCAGCACAGGAACTCACTGATCTGCATGTGATCTAGTGGGCTCAGAGAGTAAAGTGTCCGCCTGCAATGCAGGAGACCTGGGTTCAATCCCTGGATTGGGAAGATCCCCTGGAGAAAGAAATAGCAACCCACTCCAATCATCTTGCCTGGAGAATCCCATGGACAGAAGAGCCTCATAGGCTACAGTCCACGGAGTTGCAAAGTGTCAGACACGACTGAGCATCTTCATTTTCTTTCACTCTTTCTTAAATCTTGATATCCAATTCTAATATAGGCCTCAAGTCTTGAATACTTATGTTGGAGTTAAAGTATCAGTGAGATTTGCCTTTTATAGCACAATCTGTGCCTTCTAATCTAGGGCTGTGATAGAGGGAGGACACTAAACATCCAGATTTTTATTTTCTTTAATTAAAAGTCAGTGCTCCATAGTGTGGAATATTACCCATATTACCATGAAGGGACAACTATTAAAAAATAAGCTAAAGAGAAATATTCTTGGTAGTTTGTTTATAAAAGCAAACAAAAAAATCTTTTTGACAAAAAGACATAAAAACGTGCAACTGTGCTTTCTGAGCTTAGAGAAGCTCACAAAAAATGAGGTTGAGGAGCACATGGCAACTTTGGCATTGGCTGCCTCGGAAAGAGGAGGGGATTAAGAGAAGGAAGGGGTAAGTAGCTTTCTATTACAAGAATCTGTTTTCAGTTTTAACATACTGCTTCAACAATTATATACTTACATAATTATATAAATTTAAATATATATACTTATATAATTTACATATATACTTACATAATTTATTTAAGGCAATGATATATCATTTTATATTCATATAATACATACTTACATATCTGCAAAATATACAATGATATATAATTATATATATATATACAGATAATCTCTATGTGTGTGTATTTCTATGTGAATATTCATATACTTTAATTCACCAACTGTTTTTAATTTAACACTATTTTTCTGTAGTTTATTTCTGAGTCTATCATAAGTATTTTTTTGTATCAACTGTCTTTGGTTAAGAAATGTTATAAGCAAAAAGTATATCTTAATGTCAGGAGAGAAAGAAAATCTGTTACATTAAAATTGCACTTCATTAAAGTCTTGTTTGACAGTTTTGCCAGAACAGATATTTAAAATTATTCTATTGAATCATGAGAAAAAGCAAAAGAATTTCTCCAGTCCATTACAATTTATATGGTGTATATCCATTTCAGAAGAAAACATATGGGAGATCAAAATAGTTTATTAAAAACATGAAGATTAATAATTTGAAACAGCAACAGTAATATATAAATATTAGATATAAATGTATAGCTAACCAGGGTCATATAACTCAATAAAAAAAGAAAGGATTTTTAATCACACCTATTTCATTCAGTTTAATAAGTAGGTCTTCTGGCTGACAGATGCTTAAGTCCAGCCTAATCATTAACTATTTTCAGCACAGAAAAAAAAAATAAATAACAGAATATATCGTTACTGTCAAAATACTGACTTTGTAAGTATTTGCACCAAAAGGAAAAATGGTTTCAGATAAAAAGGATATTGAATTAGAAGGGAAATACTTTCGTTGACTTTTCTCAAAAACAGGACTGCACTAATACTTGCCAAATATAAAATTATTGACTAGGATAGTTTAGTAAAAATATTTTGGCTTCACAGAAAAATATACTTTGAGGTCTAAGAGTTCTGGTCACATTCTATGCTTTACACTAACATACAAAATTAGACGGGAAAAAAATTACCACATATGGTATGACTTGTTATAGTACAATATTAAAATGACACTTCTTTCAGATAGTTAAGACTTACTGTTAACTTCTGAGTCATCACATAACAATGCCATTTTAATGATAAATAATCTGAAAAGAAAATAAATATATCAAGATAGGGTCTATGTTAAAAATTTCCATGAACTATGCTAAGAGAGTACAATTTAAGTGTTCTCACCAAAAATAAATTAAATATGAGATAAACATGTAAGCTGATGGATGCATTTATCAATTAGATGAGAGGAATCTTTTCACAATGTATACACATAGCTAATCACCACAATATTTATCTTAAATATCTTATAGTTTTATGTTAATTATAACTCAACAAAGCTGAAATTTAAAAAATTTCCATGAACTAACATACATTCAAAGTGATCAATTTACATTTATTAAAAAAATCCTAAAACCAAAATGTCCTTTTTAAAATGGGAGTCTAAAAAATTTAAATATGGCAGTTTACATACTGTTAGTTGGAACCATGTTCCCTGTAGTAAAAATAGCCTTCCTCTTGGATTCCCTAAAAATTACTGCACAATAATGTTATCAACAAAGTATGTTGCTAGGAATAATCAATATAATCCATTGTAGGTCTGCCTTCTAAATTTGAAAGTATAAGACTTCCAAATATCAAAATTCACAGGGATTAACATTAGTAAAAATATTAAACATATCCAGCCAAAGTTAAGTTTATATAAATTGGCTTCAAAGTCAAATTGCACTCTTGGTATTTTTATTGCTATCGTTGTTTCTAAAATATCACAAATATTTTACAGACAAAAGATTGTCATATGGTGAATCTATAAAACACCACCAATTAAGTTGTTTAATATTTCTAATTTTATATTAAAATATTTTTGAGTTACAGGGGTTATTAGTAGAATGCTACTTTTTAAATACAGCTTTATTTTTAAATCTTACTTTTAAAATAGATAATCATAACTAAGTATAATATCTAAAATTTAAATATTTAAAACTATTCTGTTTTTTAGAAATGTTTTAAAATGTCATTTTATATACTCTATTTATAATTAACTTTCTACCAATACTATTTGCTGTCATAGGCATCCAGAAATTGTTTATCCCTAGCAGTAACTAAAATAACTTTAAATGAGGTGAAGATTTTGGAAAACACATGCTTACAGATGAGGTTTTACAGGCTGTATTTCAACTCTGTGAGAATCTACAATATTAACAACATGATTGATGGGCTAGTCCAGTTTTTCAAACAGCGGAATATTCATGTAGTCTGTAGAAAGAATGTTTTACTCTTTTGACCTAGTTCATTCATAATTGGCAAAGTATTTGGAAACTAAAACATTAAGGAAGGCTAGTCTCCTTTCCAGACCATGAGTATGCAGAAAGAAGACAGCAGAATCAAAACTTATAACTGAATGTTTCAATATTTTAAGTTAATATAGACTGTTTTCTGTTTAAAAAACTCTACACAATATGCAAACAGTTTAAATATACATTTTTCATTTAAATAACTACAAATAACTCTTTATGTATTTGGAACCAACATGAATAAGAAAAATACTGAGAGAGTCTGAAGTTTTAAATATCATGTACCAATAGATTCATATTTCTTAAGTTAAATAGTGTAAGCTTCTGGTCAGCTTTGTTTTTTGTACTTTTAGTAGAACATAGGGGGGAAAAAAGCCTAAAATCCATAATTAATTCTGTTAGTGCCTGTAATTTACCTTATTATTTTATTGATATATAATTGTACAATGTTGTGTTAGTTTCTGCTCTACAATGAAATGATAGCGTTAGTTGCTCAGTTGTGTCTGAGTCTTTGTGAACCACTGCACTGTAGCCCACCAGGCTCCTCTGTCCATGAAATTCTGGACAAGAATACTGGAGTAAGTTGCCGTTCCCCTTCTCGAGAGTATCTTCCTGATCCCAGGGATTGAACCTGGGTTTCCTGCATTGCAGGTGGATTCTGAGCCACCAGGGAAGCCTTGTACAATGAAGAGAGTCAGTTATATGTATACATATATCCCCCATCTCTGGGACCTACCTCCACCCCCACCCATCCCACCCTTCCAGGTCATCTCAGAGCACTGAGCTGAGCTTCCATGCTATACAGCAAGTTCCCACTAGTTATCTATTTTACACACAGGGGTGTATATATAGATCAATCCTAACCTTCCAACTCACCCTATCTTTCCCTTCCCCTGCTGTGTCTACACGTCTATTCTCTTCATCTCAGTCTCTATTCTTGCCCTAGAAACAGGTTCACTTGTACCATTTTTCTAGATTCTACACACATGCAATGATATATGATCCATTTTTTCTATTTCTGACTTACTTCACTCTGTATGATAGACTCTAGGTCCATCCACATCTCTATAAGTGAACCAATTATACTCCATTTTATGGCTGAGTAATATTACATTGTGTATATGTATCACATCTTCTTTATACAGCCATCTGTTTGCACCCCAGTGAATTTCCAAATATTGCTCTGTAAATTTTACATGAGAGGTTGGTGATTTACAAAGAGCGGTGACAGTTTTTCACTGGGGAGACAATGGTGATCAACATGTGATCTGGCTAGAAATACTGGGTGAGCATCTCCCCACTGGATTTCCCAGGTGACTCAGTGGTTAAGAATTTGCCTGAGATGCAGAAGATGCAGGAGACCTCACAGGTTTGATCCCTGGGTTGGGAAGATCCTCTGGAACTGGAAAAGGCAACCCACTCCAGTATTCTTGACTGGAGAATTCCATGGACAGAGGAGCCTGGCGGGCTACAGTCCATAGGGTCACACACAGCTGGACATGACTGAAGCGACTGAGTACGCACACATCTCCCCATTGTGCAAACAAAGTACAAAAGTGCCAGT
Organism: Ovis aries; assembly: GCF_016772045.2. NCBI lineage: Eukaryota > Metazoa > Chordata > Mammalia > Artiodactyla > Bovidae > Ovis > Ovis aries. The sequence continues at coordinate 141,510,792 of NC_056054.1, forward strand.
ATATATGCAGAGTACATCATGAGAAATGCTGGGCTGGAAGAAGCACAAGCTGGAATCAAGATTGCCAGGAGAAATATCAATAACCTCAGATATGCAGATGGCACCACCCTTATGGCAGAAAGTGAAGAGGAACTAAAAAGCCTCTTGATGAAAGTGAAAGAGGAGAGTGAAAAAGTTGGCTTAAAACTCAATATTCAGAAAACGAAGATCATGGTACCCGGTCCCATCACTTCATGATAAATAGATGGGGAAAGAGTGGAAACAGTGGCTGACTTTATTTTTGGGGGCTTCAAAATCACTGCAGATGGTGACTGTAACCATGAAATTAAAAGATGTTTACTCCTTGGAAGGAAAGTTATGACCAACCTAGACAGCATATTCAAAAGCAGAGACGTTACTTTGTCAACAAAGGTCCGTCTAGTCGAGGCTATGTTTTTTCCAGCAGTCATGTGTCAGTGTGAGAGTTAGACTATAAAGAAGGCTGAGTACCGAAAAATTGATGCTTTTGAATGGTAGTGTTTGGGAAGACTCTTGAGAGTCCCTTGGACTGCAAGGAGATCCAACCAGTCCATCCTAAAGGAGATCAGTCCTGAGAGTTCATTGGAAGGACTGATGTTGAGGCTGAAACTCCAATACTTTGGCCACCTGATGCAGAGAGCTGACTCATTGGAAAAGACCCGGATGCTGGGAAAGATTGAGGGCAGGAGAAGGGGATGACAGAGGATAAGATGGTTGGATGGCATCACTCAATGGACATGAGTTTGGGTAGACTCTGGGAGTTGGTGATGGACAGGGAAGCCTGGCATGCTGTGGTTCATGCAGTCACAAAGAGTCGGACATGACTGAGCAGCTGAACTGAAGGCTAAGAGGCTAATATCTTGAAACTCTAGATATAGAATTTTACTTAATTTATGACCCATCCCTTCACTTAGAAGGAGACTCCTTCACCTGGTATTACCACAAGGCTCATTCTCCTGACCACCAGTTCATCAGTGAACCTTTCCTACTAAGTGCTGAATGACATGCTGTAAGGAGAAGAGGACACCACCGCCAGATTATTGGAATGAGCTGTTTGACAGATTTTGTACCTGAAGTGATGTCACTCAGTCGTGTCTGACTCTTTGGGACCCCAGTTGACTGCAGCCTGGCAGGCTCCTCCATCCATTGGATTTTCCAGGCAAGAATACTGGAGTGGGTTGCCATTTCCTTCTCCAGAGGATCTTCCCAGTGCAGGGATTGAACTGGGGTCTCCCGTGTTATACGCAGACTCCTTAACGTTTGAGCCACCAGGGAAGTCTCACTGTACCTGAAGGTAATATAATTGTGTACATTTTCAGAAGTTGGTGTGCAACTTATTTTGCTTTTTGTTTGTTTTTTAAACAAACTGTCTGGTCCAGTTTAGTTCAGTTGCTCAGTCGTGTCTGACTATCTGTGACCCCATGGACTGCAAAACACCAGGCTTCCTTGTCCATCACCAACACCTGGAGCTTACTCAAACTCATGTCCATCGCTTTGGTGATGCCATCCAACCATCTCATCCTCTGTCATCCCCTTCTCCTCCCATCTGCAATCTTTCCCAGCAACAGGGTCTTTTCAAATGAGTCAGTTCTTCATATCAAGTGGCCAAAGTATTGGAGTTTCAGCTTCAGCATCAGTCCTTCCAGTGAATATTCAGGCCTGATCTCCTTTAGGATGGACTGGTTGGATCTCCTTGCAGTCCACGGGACTCTCAAGAGTCTTCTCCAACACCACAGTTCAAAAGCATCAATTCTTCAGCACTCAGTTTTCTTTATAGTCCAACTCTCACATCCACACATGACTACTATAAAAAACATAGCTTTGAATAGACAGACTTTTGTTGGTAAAGCAGTGTTTCTGCTTTTTAATATTCTGTCTAGTAGCAAGGTTAAATGAGAAGAGATGTATATTGACACAATTCCTGACATTTGTGACAATACTTTGGCCACCTGATGCAAAGAACTGACTCACTGGAATAGACCCTGATGCAGGGAAAGCTTGAAGGCAGGTAAGGGGATGACATAGGCTGAGATGGTTAGATGGGTTCACCGGGTCAATGGACATGAGTTTGAGCAAGCTCTGGGAGTCGGTGATGGACAGGGAAGGCTGATGTGCTGCAGTCTATTGAGTCGCAAAGAGTCAGGCATGGCTGAGTAACTGAACTGAACTGAACTGACATTTGTTGAAGAATGAGGTAACATAAATTGATTCAGTCAATTCACAATATGAGCCTTTTGAAAGGGAGATAACTCAGGCCCAAGTAACTCAGTTCTGCTAGAGAAAGTAGATTGTGCTACAGTAATAACCAGTCCCCATCCTAGTAGCTTAAAATTGCAAAGCTGCACTTCTGATTCACCCTAAGTGTTATTGCAGATGGGCAGAGGAGCTCTGTTCATTGCAAAAACTCAGCAAAGTAGGATAATAGGGCAGCCTCCATCTCAAGTACAGAGAAAGATGTAAGATGAAGGAACACGGATAATTAAATGTTCTGGCCCCAGGAACAGTACTTATTGGCCTCTCCTCCTTTTCTGTGCCCACTTAAATCACTAGAGGACTAGGAAATGCAACACATTTCTATTACATGCCCAGAGCAAGGGAGAATCAGAAATACTTAGCAAACATTTTAGATTACCAAAGCAATTCAATATCCACCATCAAAACCAAGTTTTTCTATTGGAACAGTATATCCTAAATCTGTGTCCCTGCATCTTCAGTCGCTCAGTCATGCCAACTCTTCATGACCCCATGGATTGTAGCCCTCCAGGCTCCTCTGTCCGTGGGATTCTCCAGGCAAAAATACTGGAGTGGGTTGCTATTTCCTCCTCCAGGGGATCTTCCTGACCCAGGGATCAAACATGTTTCTCCTAAGTCACTTTCATTGGCAGGTGGATACTTTACCACTGTGCCACCTGGAAAGTGAAAGTAAAGTCACTCAGTCGTGTCAGACTCTTTGCGACCCCATGGACTGTGGCCTACCAGGCTCCTGCTTCCATGGGATTCTCCAGGCAAGAGGACTGGAGTGGGGTGCCATTGCCTTCTCCAGGGGATCTTCCTGACCCGGGGATCGAACCCGGGTCTCCTGCATTCCAGGCAGACGCTTTAACCTCTGAGCCACCAGGGAAGCCCCGTGCCACCTGGAAAGTTCCCCCTAAATTTGCTGTATGCCCTGAAACTATACTGTTTGAAAGAAAAAAAAGGAATGATAAATTAGTTTCATCATTATGTCGCTCAACTAATGATTTCATCTTTCTGATTAAAATCAATTCTATTCTAATCTAAGCAACTTGGAATATGAGTTGGCAGGTTTAACTACGTATGCAGTATACACAATCATTAAAAACTTTTTAAAATGAAAGAATCTAAAAAAAAAGATTTAAAAAAAGATAATATACTTTATACACCATAGCAGAAGTGGCTAAATGTTCATGCACATGTTAATAATCATGTAGATTCCTGGGTCACCAGACTAATATGATTAAGTATTTGAGTGCAGGATTCTACATTTTAAAATACAACCATTTAATTCTGATGCAGGCAGCTCTGAGTCCTAGATCCAGATTTTTGAGAAATGATGACTGTAGCTGATTGGTTCGAAGAAGCATAAGTGTGAAATAAAACTGGGGAAACAACAAACAGGGCTTTAATAAATTCATGGCAAATTTTACTTAGTCACAGAAATTATATTATTTAAAAAAATGTACTAAGAGAACACTTGACTCGGCAGTCTCAACAAGATGCAACAGCCATGTAATAACATGGCTTCTCTACTCTCCATGAAAACCTTGAAACCCTGATGTGCCAATAGTTCCCATTTAAATTATGAAGAACAGGTGGTTACCATTCTCTTTAGAAATGATACTCAAACTGATATCACTAATCCAGACTTCTTCCCTGAGTGCCAGACTCCAGTATTCAAATGTCTACAAGACATCTCCATTTGGATAGGCCAAATAAACATCCCAATCATTATATGTACAGAACAAAATTCTTGACACTCACTCCCAAAACTGTTCTTGAAGTCATTGCCATTTCAATCAATGGCAGCTACACTATCAATTACTTAGGTTAAAAACCTAGAAAGCACCCTTGGTGCAGCATTTTCTCAATCATGGAGTAAAGCTGCTTGTTTGTACTTCCTCTGAAGATTGCTTGCAAAAGTTGACCACTTCCTATCTCCTCATTCACTACCACTCTGGTCTAAGCCATCATCGTCTAACACTTGGACTGCTGTAAAGAACTTCAAGTGTCTTCTCAGAGATGGGCTGGTAAAAGTTTATCTACAACTTTAATAAACAATAAATAGTTATAACTTTACAAAAGGAAGGAAAAGAAAGGAGAGAAGCAAAGAAAATAAAGAAGGAGGGAAGGACAGATGGAGACAGGGAGGCTGGAAAGAAGGAAAGCAAGCAAGAAATGAAAGAGGAGGAAGAAGAAGAGAACGAAGGCAGGCAGACAGGAAAGTAATGAGGGAAGCAAGGAAGGAAAAGGAGGAGAAAAGGAAGAGGAAGAAAAGGGGAGAGAAGGAAGGAAGGTAAGAGGGAGGGAGAAAGAGAAAAAAGAGGGAGGGAGGGAGGAAATAAGGCAGGGAGGCAGGAAGGAAGATGAGAGGAAAGAAGATTGGGAGAAAGACAAACAGAAAACTCTCAGTTCTCACTTTTCCCATGCTTGGAACCCTTTTTCCCTACACGTGTTCTTATCTTGGTCCCCTACTTCTGCTCTTTGAATAAGCAGCCCCTGACAGGGGGTATCTAACAGCCCCTGCCTGAGTATCTAACATAGAATGGCCTAATGTTTCCTGCGCAATCTTCAGCTTACTCTCTTCTTTGTAGAACATTCTTCTTTGTAACCACCTGACGTTTATACATAGCTGTTGTTGCTTGACCACTAAGTCTTGTCCAACTCTTTTGTAAATCCATGAATCAAATTCCTCTGTCCATGGGATTTCCCAGGCAAGAATACTGAAGTGGGCTGTCATTCATTGTCATCAGTATTTATTACTGTTTGTCTCCTTAAGGACACACACATTGGTACAGATTCTATGTTGCTATCATACTGTCATGTCACATAATGAACTAATAAAATTGCATTGACTCAAGACATACAGTATATAAGCAAATACAAGCAGAAAGTAATTGAAGGTAATGAAAAGTGCCATAAAGCAAATAAAGGAGGATAGTGAATGATCCCATTGGTGGTGGCAGGGGAGGGGGCGATCCCATGGCCTGTCATTGGTGAATATTTTAAGAGGTGATATATAAGCTAAGGTCAGAATGATGATGCAATTAGTACAGTTTGTATACGAAAAAACATTCATTATAGGATAAAAGACAAAGAACAGCTTTATGGATGATTTTCAGGTTTTGAAAAAGTATAAGAGTGTGTGTGAGCTTGTTCAGTTGTGTCTGACTCTTTGTGATCCTGTGGACTATAGCCCACCAGGCTACTCTCTAGGGGATTTCCTAAGCAGGAATACTGGAATGGGTTATCATTTACTTCTCCAGGGGATCTTCCCAACCCAGGGATCAAATTTGCAATCACCTGTTTCTCCTGCATTGGCAGGCGAATTCTTTACCACTGCACCACCAGGAAAGCCAAAAAAGAACAGGTAAATCAAATCAGTTGTTAGATGTGTTCTCAAAAAGTGCACAGTGAATCCTAAAACGATGGAGTAAGAAGATGATATTTCATTTAAAGGAGAAGGAAAAGGAGGCAGAAAGGATCACTTTTTCAATGTTCTACCCCAAGGAGGGATGGAGAGGAATAGAAAAAATTCAAGGGGGAATGCTTATATTTGTACAGAGCTTTATACTTTCAAAGTTTATGTTTTCACATTTATTTACCACATTTCTCTCATGATGACCTCTGAAAATAGGCAAAGTTCATTATTCCAATCATTAAGAGAGACACCTGTGGGGCTCCAAAGTCACTGTAGGTGGTGACCGCAGCCATGAAATTAAAAGACACTTGCCCCTTTGAAGAAAAGCTATGACAAACCTAAGACAGCATATTAAAAAGCAGAGACACTACTTTGCAGACAAACATCCATCTAGTCAAAGCTATGTTTTTTTCAGTAGTCATGTATGGATGTGAGAGTTGGATCATAAAGAAGGTTGAGAATCAGAGATTTGATGCTTTTGAGCTGTGGTGTTGGAGAAGACCCTTGAGAGTCCCTTGGACAGCCAGGAGCTCAAACTAGTCAATCCTAAAGGAAATCAGGCCTGGAATAATCACTGGAAGGGCTGAAGCTGAAACTCCAATACTTTGCCCACTGGATGCGAAACACTGACATTTTGGAAAGGACCCTGATGCAGGGAAAGATTGAAGATAGGAGGATAAGGGGATGACAGAAGGTGAAATGGTTGGATGGCACCATCGACTAGATGGACATGAGTTTGAGTAAGCTCTGGGAGTTGGTGATGGTCAGGAAAGCCTGGCATACTTCACTCCATTGGGTCGTGAAGAGTCAGACATGACTGAGTGGCTGAACTGAACTGAAGAAAAAGAGCCTAAGACTTACAGAAGTCTGTGCCTTCTCTAAGGTCAACAGACTAGCAAGTTAGTACACAGGGCTTACCTAGCACCCAGGTGTCCTCACACAGTCCATCACACCATGTCTGTGATGCCATGCCGATCTGATGGAAACTTGCAAAAGATTACCAGGAGGTTGTCAATCTGCTCTATATGAACTGAGTTCATGCGATTGATTTGTGTTTAAATTCTTCAAGGTTGAATTAAAGATTGACTTTGAATGTATGACAGGAAAGCAACCTTCAAAGATTCCTTAACGCTCCCCCCCAAAATTCAGATCTGGTAGCTGGCATTCAAGGTCATCACAGTGTGATTTCTCTAAGAATTTTCAACTTTACATCATACATACCATACTTAAAAAGATATTCTAAAATCTTTTTACCCATGCCAGATTATTTTAGTCATTCAACATGAACAAAAGCAAAGAGAGGGAAGGTATGATTTGCTCCATCTTTAATATCTACCCTTATCTTTCTCTTGTCTCTTTCTGTCACAATTATCTATCTTTAAGAAGACTTTGCAAATCCCCAAGTCAGCTGTGAATTTTATCCTTTCATATAACATTCTTCAAAGTCAGATGACACTAGTCATATCCTGCTTTGGACTATTGCAGCTGTTTGAGGAATTTTAAATATATCATTCCCCAAGTAGAATTTAAATGCTTTGGTAAAGGGCTGTGCCTTCTGTACTGTCTTCAATTTTCTATTCCTTTTGCAGAGATCTGTCATATAGTGGAGAATTAGAAAAGATTTTGAAACTCAATAAAATTGGTTCAAAGAGAAAAAAAATGTAACCTTCAGATAAATGATCCCAACATTTTATTGAAGGAATAAAGAAAAAATCACAGACTGAAATCAATAAATGAAATTATTTGAAAGAATGAACAATAGAAGTGAAAGAAGTTCATTGTGTCTTTAAAAGCTGCCACAAAGTATGGTGCACAGTAGCTACTCAGTCATTAGCTGTTGGATTAATACCTCAATAAATAAACACAAAGTGAAGGATTTATGAGAATAAAGAACTATTAAAAAATAGTCATAAAACTAGGCCCATCATTTCAGGCCAAATGGGCAGAGATCAACAGAAATTAGGTCACTGGGTCAAAATATAATATTCAAAGGATAAGAAGAAATATCTGTATTACCTCCTCTGCTCTTTTGTTATAAAGCTTGCTTTGTTGTTGTTCAGTTGCTCAGGCATGTCCAACTCTTTGTGACCCCATGGACGGCAGCATGTCAGACTTGCCTGTCCTTCACTATTGCCCAGAGTTTGCTCAAACTCATGTCCATTGAGTTGGTGATGCCATTCAATCAGCTGATTTTCTGTCACCCACTTCTCCTCCTGCCCTCAATCTTTCCCAGCATCGGGGTCACTTTAAATTAGTTTAATTTGGATCGCAGAGCAATTCAATGAAGAAGCAGTAGAAACAAGATTCCACCCATTTTATAAGTAAGCAACAAATCAAAAGGATTACATCTCTAGGTTAAGATCAGAGTCAGGGACAAAGTCAAAACTTGAAGTCCTTACTAGGAGGTCTCTAACTTCTCGATATTCTATTTTCCATAGGCCAGCAAAATTGTCATCCCTGGGGTCTTACTAAAAAGACAAAATCTCAGACTCCAATTTCAGACACCTGCATCAGAATCTGAATATTAACAATATTCTCTGGTGATTTGAAATAATCTTAAAGTGAACTGCTTACCTGATACAAATTTGAATATAAATATGTCTGCCTTCATAGATATAGGCATATGCAAATATATAAAACATAATTTAGGATATGCGTGTGTGCTAAGTCACTTCAGTTGTATGCGACTCTGTGTAACCCTATGGACTGTAGCCTGCCAGATTCCTCTGACCATGGGATTCTCTAGGCAGGAATACTGGAGTGGGTGGCTGTTTCTTTCTCCAAGGGATGTTCCCAACCCAGGGATTGAACCTGTGTCTCCTACATCTCCTGCATTGGCAGATGGTTCCTTACCACTAGCGCCACCAGGGAAGCCCATTATGGGATTTATGTGTATGCATATATATCTATATATAGCCGTAAAGCCATTGTATAAAAATATTACTCTTGGAGAGAATGAAATAACTATTATTAATTATTACAAATAATATTGAATATCATATACATTAGAAAGGAACATAGTTTAGGTCCATGAATATGGTCCTTAAAGAAAAACAATTAAATGAAGTCTCTTTTTAATTAACACAAATCTGAGAAGTCTGTTGGGCATATTAGAAATTCTATCATGTCTTTGAGAAAAAAGAATACCAAAGGGAGCACAAAGTAATAGAGCAAGCACAATAGTCGGCAGTCATCTGTAAAAACAAGGTATTGAAATATGCCTATTTCAGCACATGTTAACATCTGGGGGTTAACATACACACACACATACAATAGCTAAGTAGAATGAGTTTGATGCTCAATCAAAATATGAAGTCTGTGATGTGCTAATTAAGGGAAATTCCTTCTGGTGATATTATGTTAGTAATAACAAACACTACCAGGCAATAATGGAGCCTAGGCATGGCTTATAATAAACACATGTACCACTCATGCCTCACTCACGCCTCAGATAAGAAAATGGACAAAAGCAGGAAGTTTGTCTCTCCTTTCAGAAAGGTGAGAGGTTATTTTATTTTGTATTTTAAAAGGTGGACAAATCATTTTTTAAAAAGTG